>NC_091747.1:28910991-29210991 GCF_043380555.1 Nothobranchius furzeri | reverse complement strand
ATGTTCCTGAGTCTGGGAGTGTACCTGAGTCTGGACGTGTACCTGAGTCTGAGCGTGTGCCTGATTCTGGACGTGTAGTCAGAGTATGGACGTGTACCTGAGTCTTGTGTACCTGAGTCTGAATATGTACCTGAGTCTGGATATGTACCTGAGTCTGGACGTGTACCTGAGTCTGGGCGTGTGCCTGAGTCTGGACGTGTACCTGAGTCTGGACGTGTACCTGAGTCTGTACCTGTACCTGAGTCTGGTCATGTACCTGAGTCTGGGCATGTACCCCAGTCTGCGCCTGTACCTGAGTCTGGTCATGGACGTGAGTCTGGATGTGTACCTGAGTCTTGAAGTGTACCTGAGACTGGGCATGTACCTGAGTCTGTACCTGTACCTGAGTCTGGGCGTGGACGTGAGTCTGGGCATGTACCCCAGTCTGCGCCTGTACCTGAGTCTGGTCATGGACGTGAGTCTGGACGTGTACCTGAGTCTGGACATGTACCCGAGTCTGGACATGTGCCAGAGTCTGGGCATGTACCTAAGTCTGGGCGTGTACCTGAGTCTGGACGTGTACCTGAGTCTGGACGTGTACCTCAGTCTGGGCATGTACCTGAGTCTGAATGTGTACCTGAGTCTGGATGTGTACCTGAGTCTGGGCGTGTACCTGCGAATGGATATGTACCTGAGTCTGAATATGTACCTGAGTCTGGACGTGTACCTGAGTCTGGGTGTGTACCTGAGTCTGGTGAACCTGAGTCTGGACATGAACCTGAGTCTGGGCGTGTACCTGAGGCTGGTGTACCTGAGTGTGGATGTTTAACTGAGTCTGGGCATGTACCTGAATCTGTACCTGTACCTGTACCTGTACCTGAGTCTGGACATGTACCTGAGTCTGGACGTGTACCTGAGTCTGGACATGTACCTGAGTCTGGGTCTGGACGTGAGTCTGGGCATGTACCTGAGTCTGGGCCTGTACCTGAGTGTGGTCGTGGACGTGAGTCTGGACCTGTCCCTGGGTCTGGACATGTACCCGAGTCTGGACATGTTCCTGAGTCTGGGAGTGTACCTGAGTCTGGACGTGTACCTGAGTCTGAGCGTGTACCTGATTCTGGATGTGTAGTTGGAGTATGGACGTGTACCTGAGTCTTGTGTACCTGAGTCTGAATATGTACCTGAGTCTGGATATGTACCTGAGTCTGGACGTGTACCTGAGTCTGGGCGTGTACCTGAGTCTGGTGTACCTGAGTGTGGATATGTACCCGAGTCTGGGCGTGTACCTGAGTCTGGACGTGTACCTGAGTCTGTACCTGTACCTGAGTCTGGGCATGGACGTAAGTCTGGGCATGTACCTGAGTCTGTACATGTACCTGAGGCTGGACGTGTACCTGAGTCTGGTGTACCTGAGTCTGGATGTGTACCTGAGTCTGGGCATGTACCTGAGTCTGGACGTGTACCTGAGTCTGCGCCTGTACCTGAGTCTGGGCGTGTACCTGAGTCTGGGCGTGTGCCTGAGTCCGGGCGTGTACTTGAGTCCGGACGTGTACCTGAGTCTGGACGTGTACCTGAGTCTGGACGTGTACCTGAGTCTGTACCTGTACCTGAGTCTGGGCGTGGACGTGAGTCTGGGCATGTACCCCAGTCTGCGCCTGTACCTGAGTCTGGTCATGGACGTGAGTCTGGACGTGTACCTGAGTCTGGACATGTGCCAGAGTCTGGGCATGTACCTAAGTCTGGGCGTGTTCCTGAGTCTGGACGTGTACCTGAGTCTGGACGTGTACCTCAGTCTGGGCGTGTACCTGAGTCTGGACGTGTACCTGAGTCTGGACGTGTACCTGAGTCTGGCCGTGTACCTGAGTCTCTACCTGTACCTGAGTCTGGGTGTGTACCTGAGTCTGGGCATGTACCTGAGTCTGGAAGTATACCTGAGTCTGGGCGTGTACCTGAGTCTGGGCGTGTACCCGAGTCTGGGCGTGTACCCGAGTCTGGGCGTGTACCCGAGTCTGGGCGTGTACCTGAATCTGGACGTGTACCTGAGTCTGGGCGTGTACCTGAGACTGGGCGTGTACCTGAGTCCGGACCTGCACCTGCGTCTGGACATGTACCTGAGTCTGGAACTGTGCCTGAGTCTGGGCGTGTACCTGAGATTGGTGTACCTGAGTCTGGTCGTGTACCTGAGTCTGTACCTGTACCCGAGTCTGGGCGTGTACCTGAGTCTGGACGTATACCTGAGTGTGGACGTATACCTGAGTCCGGGCGTGTACCTGAGTCTGGTGTACCTGAGTCTGGACGTGTACCTGAGTCTGGGCGTGTACCTGAGTCTCGACGTATGCCTGAGTCTGGACGTGTACCTGAGTCTGGAGGTGTACCTGAGTCTGTACCTGAACCTGAGTCTGGGCGTGTACCTGAGTCTGGGCGTGTACCTGAGACTGGAAGGATACCTGAGTCTGGACGTGTACCTGATTCTGGGCATGTACCTGAGTCTGGGCGTGTACCCGAGTCTGGGCATGTACCCGAGTCTGGGCGTGTACCTGAGTCTGGACGTGTACCTGAGTCTGTACCTGTACCTGAGTCTGGGCATGGACGTAAGTCTGGGCATGTACCTGAGTCTGGACATGTACCTGAGGCTGGACGTGTACCTGAGTCTGGTGTACCTGAGTCTGGGCATGTACCTGAGTCTGGATGTGTACCTGATTCTGGTGTACCTGAGTCTGGACGTGTACCTGAGTCTGTGCGTGTGCCTGAGTCTGGACGTATACCTGAGTCCAGGCGGGTACCTGAGTCTGGACGTGTACCTGAGTCTGGACGTGTACCTGAGTCTGTACCTGTACCTCAGTCTGGTCATGTACCTGAGTCTGGGCATGTACCTGAGTCTGGACGTGTACCTGAGTCTGGAAGTGTACCTGAGACTGGGCATGTACCTGAGTCTGTACCTGTACCTGAGTCTGGGCGTGGACGTGAGTCTGGGCATGTACCCCAGTCTGCACCTGTACCTGAGTCTGGTCATGGACGTGAGTCTGGACGTGTACCTGAGTCTGGACATGTACCCGAGTCTGGACATGTGCCAGAGACTGGGCATGTACCTAAGTCTGGGCAAGTACCTGAGTCTGGACGTGTACCTGAGTCTGGACGTGTACCTCAGTCTGGGCATGTACCTGAGTCTGGACGTGTACCTGAGTCTGGATGTGTACCTGAGTCTGGGCGTGTAACCTGAGTCAGGACGTGTACCTGCGAATGGATATGTACCTGAGTCTGAATATGTACCTGAGTCTGGACGTGTACCTGAGTCTGGGCGTGTACCTGAGTCTGGTGAACCTGAGTCTGGACATGAACCTGAGTCTGGGCGTGTACCTGAGGCTGGTGTACCTGAGTGTGGATGTTTACCTGAGTCTGGGCATGTACCTGAATCTGTACCTGTACCTGTACCTGTACCTGAGTCTGGACATGTACCTGAGTCTGGCATTTACCTGAGTCTGGACATGTACCTGAGTCTGGGAATGGACGTGAGTCTGAGAATGTACCTGAGTCTGGGCCTGTACCTGAGTGTGGTCGTGGACGTGAGTCTGGACGTGTCCCTGAGTCTGGACATGTACCCGAGTCTGGACATGTTCCTGAGTCTGGGAGTGTACCTGAGTCTGGACTTGTACCTGAGTCTGAGCGTGTACCTGATTCTGGATGTGTAGTTGGAGTATGGACGTGTACCTGAGTCTTGTGTACCTGAGTCTGAATATGTACCTGAGTCTGGATATGTACCTGAGTCTGGACGTGTACCTGAGTCTGGGCGTGTACCTGAGTCTGGTGTACCTGAGTGTGGATATGTACCCGAGTCTGGGTGTGTACCTGAGTCTGGATGTGTACCTGAGTCTGTACCTGTACCTGAGTCTGGGCATGGACGTAAGTCTGGGCATGTACCTGAGTCTGGACATGTACCTGAGGCTGGACGTGTACCTGAGTCTGGTGTACCTGAGTCTGGATGTGTACCTGAGTCTGGGCATGTACCTGAGTCTGGACGTGTACCTGATTCTGGTGTACCTGAGTCTGGACGTGTACCTGAGTCTGGGCGTGTGCCTGAGTCTGGACGTATACCTGAGTCAGGGCGTGTACCTGAGTCTGGACGTGTACCTGAGTCTGGACGTGTACCTGAGTCTGTACCTGTACCTGAGTCTGGTCATGTACCTGAGTCTGGGCATGTACCTGAGTCTGGACGTGTACCTGAGTCTGGAAGTGTACCTGAGACTAGGCATGTACCTGAGTCTGTACCTGTATCTGAGTCTGGGCGTGGACGTGAGTCTGGGCATGTACCCCAGTCTGCGCCTGTACCTGAGTCTGGTCATGGACGTGAGTCTGGACGTGTACCTGAGTCTGGACATGTACCTGAGGCTGGACGTGTACCTGAGTCTGGTGTACCTGAGTCTGGATGTGTACCTGAGTCTGGGCATGTACCTGAGTCTGGACGTGTACCTGATTCTGGTGTACCTGAGTCTGGACGTGTACCTGAGTCTGGGCGTGTACCTGAGTCTGGACGTGTACCTGAGTCTGGACGTGTACCTCAGTCTGGGCATTTACCTGAGTCTGGACGTGTACCTGAGTCTGGATGTGTACCTGAGTCTGGGCGTGTAACCTGAGTCAGGACGTGTACCTGAGAATGGATATGTACCTGAGTCTGAATATGCACCTGAGTCTGGACGTGTACCTGAGTCTGGGTGTGTACCTGAGTCTGGTGAACCTGAGTCTGGACATGAACCTGAGTCTGGGCGTGTACCTGAGGCTGGTGTACCTGAGTGTGGATGTTTACGTGAGTCTGGGCGTGTACCTGAATCTGTACCTGTACCTGTACCTGAGCCTGGACATGTACCTGAGTCTGGACGTGTACCTGAGTCTGGACATGTACCTGAGTCTGGGCGTGGACGTGAGTCTGGGCATGTACCTGAGTCTGGGCCTGTACCTGAATGTGGTCGTGGACGTGAGTCTGGATGTGTCCCTGAGTCTGGACATGTACCCGAGTCTGGACATGTTCCTGAGTCTGGGAGTGTACCTGAGTCTGGACGTGTACCTGAGTCTGAGCGTGTGCCTGATTCTGGACGTGTAGTCAGAGTATGGACGTGTACCTGAGTCTTGTGTACCTGAGTCTGAATATGTACCTGAGTCTGGATATGTACCTGAGTCTGGACGTGTACCTGAGTCTGGGCGTGTGCCTGAGTCTGGACGTATACCTGAGTCCGGGCGTGTACCTGAGTCTGGACGTGTACCTGAGTCTGGACGTGTACCTGATTCTGTACCTGTACCTGAGTCTGGTCTTGTACCTGAGTCTGGGCATGTACCTGAGTCTGGGCATGTACCTGAGTCTGGTGAACCTGAGTATGGACATGAACCTGAGTCTGGGCGTGTACCTGAGGCTGGTGTACCTGAGTGTGGATGTTTACCTGAGTCTGGGCATGTACCTGAATCTGTACCTGTACCTGTACCTGTACCTGAGTCTGGACATGTACCTGAGTCTGGACGTGTACCTGAGTCTGGACATGTACCTGAGTCTGGGCGTGGACGTGAGTCTGGGCATGTACCTGAGTCTGGGCCTGTACCTGAGTGTGGTTGTGGATGTGAGTCTGGACGTGTCCCTGAGTCTGGACATGTACCCGAGTCTGGACATGTTCCTGAGTCTGGGAGTGTACCTGAGTCTGGACGTGTACCTGAGTCTGAGCGTGTACCTGATTCTGGATGTGTAGTTGGAGTATGGACGTGTACCTGAGTCTTGTGTACCTGAGTCTGAATATGTACCTGAGTCTGGATATGTACCTGAGTCTGGACGTGTACCTGAGTCTGGGCGTGTACCTGAGTCTGGTGTACCTGAGTGTGGATATGTACCCGAGTCTGGGTGTGTACCTGAGTCTGGATGTGTACCTGAGTCTGTACCTGTACCTGAGTCTGGGCATGGACGTAAGTCTGGGCATGTACCTGAGTCTGGACATGTACCTGAGGCTGGACGTGTACCTGAGTCTGGTGTACCTGAGTCTGGATGTGTACCTGAGTCTGGGCATGTACCTGAGTCTGGACGTGTACCTGATTCTGGTGTACCTGAGTCTGGACGTGTACCTGAGTCTGGGCGTGTGCCTGAGTCTGGACGTATACCTGAGTCCGGGCGTGTACCTGAGTCTGGACGTGTACCTGAGTCTGGACGTGTACCTGAGTCTGTACCTGTACCTGAGTCTGGTCATGTACCTGAGTCTGGGCATGTACCTGAGTCTGGACGTGTACCTGAGTCTGGAAGTGTACCTGAGACTAGGCATGTACCTGAGTCTGTACCTGTATCTGAGTCTGGGCGTGGACGTGAGTCTGGGCATGTACCCCAGTCTGCGCCTGTACCTGAGTCTGGTCATGGACGTGAGTCTGGACGTGTACCTGAGTCTGGACATGTACCTGAGGCTGGACGTGTACCTGAGTCTGGTGTACCTGAGTCTGGATGTGTACCTGAGTCTGGGCATGTACCTGAGTCTGGACGTGTACCTGATTCTGGTGTACCTGAGTCTGGACGTGTACCTGAGTCTGGGCGTGTACCTGAGTCTGGACGTGTACCTGAGTCTGGACGTGTACCTCAGTCTGGGCATTTACCTGAGTCTGGACGTGTACCTGAGTCTGGATGTGTACCTGAGTCTGGGCGTGTAACCTGAGTCAGGACGTGTACCTGAGAATGGATATGTACCTGAGTCTGAATATGCACCTGAGTCTGGACGTGTACCTGAGTCTGGGTGTGTACCTGAGTCTGGTGAACCTGAGTCTGGACATGAACCTGAGTCTGGGCGTGTACCTGAGGCTGGTGTACCTGAGTGTGGATGTTTACGTGAGTCTGGGCGTGTACCTGAATCTGTACCTGTACCTGTACCTGAGCCTGGACATGTACCTGAGTCTGGACGTGTACCTGAGTCTGGACATGTACCTGAGTCTGGGCGTGGACGTGAGTCTGGGCATGTACCTGAGTCTGGGCCTGTACCTGAATGTGGTCGTGGACGTGAGTCTGGATGTGTCCCTGAGTCTGGACATGTACCCGAGTCTGGACATGTTCCTGAGTCTGGGAGTGTACCTGAGTCTGGACGTGTACCTGAGTCTGAGCGTGTGCCTGATTCTGGACGTGTAGTCAGAGTATGGACGTGTACCTGAGTCTTGTGTACCTGAGTCTGAATATGTACCTGAGTCTGGATATGTACCTGAGTCTGGACGTGTACCTGAGTCTGGGCGTGTGCCTGAGTCTGGACGTATACCTGAGTCCGGGCGTGTACCTGAGTCTGGACGTGTACCTGAGTCTGGACGTGTACCTGATTCTGTACCTGTACCTGAGTCTGGTCTTGTACCTGAGTCTGGGCATGTACCTGAGTCTGGGCATGTACCTGAGTCTGGTGAACCTGAGTATGGACATGAACCTGAGTCTGGGCGTGTACCTGAGGCTGGTGTACCTGAGTGTGGATGTTTACCTGAGTCTGGGCATGTACCTGAATCTGTACCTGTACCTGTACCTGTACCTGAGTCTGGACATGTACCTGAGTCTGGACGTGTACCTGAGTCTGGACATGTACCTGAGTCTGGGCGTGGACGTGAGTCTGGGCATGTACCTGAGTCTGGGCCTGTACCTGAGTGTGGTTGTGGACGTGAGTCTGGACGTGTCCCTGAGTCTGGACATGTACCCGAGTCTGGACATGTTCCTGAGTCTGGGAGTGTACCTGAGTCTGGACGTGTACCTGAGTCTGAGCGTGTACCTGATTCTGGATGTGTAGTTGGAGTATGGACGTGTACCTGAGTCTTGTGTACCTGAGTCTGAATATGTACCTGAGTCTGGATACGTAACTGAGTCTGGACGTGTACCTGAGTCTGGGCGTGTACCTGAGTCTGGTGTACCTGAGTGTGGATATGTACCCGAGTCTGGGTGTGTACCTGAGTCTGGATGTGTACCTGAGTCTGTACCTGTACCTGAGTCTGGGCATGGACGTAAGTCTGGGCATGTACCTGAGTCTGGACATGTACCTGAGGCTGGACGTGTACCTGAGTCTGGTGTACCTGAGTCTGGATGTGTACCTGAGTCTGGGCATGTACCTGAGTCTGGACGTGTACCTGATTCTGGTGTACCTGAGTCTGGACGTGTACCTGAGTCTGGGCGTGTGCCTGAGTCTGGACGTATACCTGAGTCCGGGCGTGTACCTGAGTCTGGACGTGTACCTGAGTCTGGACGTGTACCTGAGTCTGTACCTGTACCTGAGTCTGGTCATGTACCTGAGTCTGGGCATGTACCTGAGTCTGGACGTGTACCTGAGTCTGGAAGTGTACCTGAGACTAGGCATGTACCTGAGTCTGTACCTGTACCTGAGTCTGGGTGTGGACGTGAGTCTGGGCATGTACCCCAGTCTGCGCCTGTAACTGAGTCTGGTCATGGACGTGAGTCTGGACGTGTACCTGAGTCTGGACATGTACCAGAGTCTGGACATGTGCCAGAGTCTGGGCATGTACCTAAGTCTGGGCGTGTACCTGAGTCTTGACGTGTACCTGAGTCTGGACGTGTACCTCAGTCTGGGCATGTACCTGAGTCTGGACGTGTACCTGAGTCTGGATGTGTACCTGAGTCTGGGCGTGTAACCTGAGTCAGGACGTGTACCTGAGAATGGATATGTACCTGAGTCTGAATATGCACCTGAGTCTGGACGTGTACCTGAGTCTGGGTGTGTACCTGAGTCTGGTGAACCTGAGTCTGGACATGAACCTGAGTCTGGGCGTGTACCTGAGGCTGGTGTACCTGAGTGTGGATGTTTACCTGAGTCTGGGCGTGTACCTGAATCTGTACCTGTACCTGAGCCTGGACATGTACCTGAGTCTGGACATGTACCTGAGTCTGGACATGTACCTGAGTCTGGGCATGGACGTGAGTCTGGGCATGTACCTGAGTCTGGGCCTGTACCTGAGTGTGGTCGTGGACGTGAGTCTGGACGTGTCCCTGAGTCTGGACATGTACCCGAGTCTGGACATGTTCCTGAGTCTGGGAGTGTACCTGAGTCTGGACGTGTACCTGAGTCTGAGCGTGTGCCTGATTCTGGACGTGTAGTCGGAGTATGGACGTGTACCTGAGTCTTGTGTACCTGAGTCTGAATATGTACCTGAGTCTGGATATGTACCTGAGTCTGGACGTGTACCTGAGTCTGGGCGTGTGCCTGAGTCTGGACGTATACCTGAGTCCGGGCGAGTACCTGAGTCTGGATGTGTACCTGAGTCTGGACGTGTACCTGAGTCTGTACCTGTACCTGAGTCTGGTCATGTACCTGAGTCTGGGCATGTACCTGAGTCTGGACGTGTACCTGAGTCTGGAAGTGTACCTGAGACTGGGCATGTACCTGAGTCTGTACCTGTACCTGAGTCTGGGCGTGGACGTGAGTCTGGGCATGTACCCCAGTCTGCGCCTGTACCTGAGTCTGGTCATGGACGTGAGTCTGGACGTGTACCTGAGTCTGGGCATGTACCTGAGTCTGGACGTGTACCTGATTCTGGTGTACCTGAGTCTGGACGTGTACCTGAAACTGGGCGTGTACCTGAGTCTGGACGTGTACCTGAGTCTGGACGTGTACCTCAGTCTGGGCATTTACCTGAGTCTGGACGTGTACCTGAGTCTGGATATGTACCTGAGTCTGGGCGTGTAACCTGAGTCAGGACGTGTACCTGAGAATGGATATGTACCTGAGTCTGAATATGCACCTGAGTCTGGACGTGTACCTGAGTCTGGGTGTGTACCTGAGTCTGGTGAACCTGAGTCTGGACATGAACCTGAGTCTGGGCGTGTACCTGAGGCTGGTGTACCTGAGTGTGGATGTTTACGTGAGTCTGGGCGTGTACCTGAATCTGTACCTGTACCTGTACCTGAGCCTGGACATGTACCTGAGTCTGGACGTGTACCTGAGTCTGGACATGTACCTGAGTCTGGGCGTGGACGTGAGTCTGGGCATGTACCTGAGTCTGGGCCTGTACCTGAGTGTGGTCGTGGACGTGAGTCTGGATGTGTCCCTGAGTCTGGACATGTACCCGAGTCTGGACATGTTCCTGAGTCTGGGAGTGTACCTGAGTCTGGACGTGTACCTGAGTCTGAGCGTGTGCCTGATTCTGGACGTGTAGTCAGAGTATGGACGTGTACCTGAGTCTTGTGTACCTGAGTCTGAATATGTACCTGAGTCTGGATATGTACCTGAGTCTGGACGTGTACCTGAGTCTGGGCGTGTGCCTGAGTCTGGACGTATACCTGAGTCCGGGCGTGTACCTGAGTCTGGACGTGTACCTGAGTCTGGACGTGTACCTGAGTCTGTACCTGTACCTGAGTCTGGTCTTGTACCTGAGTCTGGGCATGTACCTGAGTCTGGGCATGTACCTGAGTCTGGTGAACCTGAGTATGGACATGAACCTGAGTCTGGGCGTGTACCTGAGGCTGGTGTACCTGAGTGTGGATGTTTACCTGAGTCTGGGCATGTACCTGAATCTGTACCTGTACCTGTACCTGTACCTGAGTCTGGACATGTACCTGAGTCTGGACGTGTACCTGAGTCTGGACATGTACCTGAGTCTGGGCGTGGACGTGAGTCTGGGCATGTACCTGAGTCTGGGCCTGTACCTGAGTGTGGTTGTGGACGTGAGTCTGGACGTGTCCCTGAGTCTGGACATGTACCCGAGTCTGGACATGTTCCTGAGTCTGGGAGTGTACCTGAGTCTGGACGTGTACCTGAGTCTGAGCGTGTACCTGATTCTGGATGTGTAGTTGGAGTATGGACGTGTACCTGAGTCTTGTGTACCTGAGTCTGAATATGTACCTGAGTCTGGATACGTAACTGAGTCTGGACGTGTACCTGAGTCTGGGCGTGTACCTGAGTCTGGTGTACCTGAGTGTGGATATGTACCCGAGTCTGGGTGTGTACCTGAGTCTGGATGTGTACCTGAGTCTGTACCTGTACCTGAGTCTGGGCATGGACGTAAGTCTGGGCATGTACCTGAGTCTGGACATGTACCTGAGGCTGGACGTGTACCTGAGTCTGGTGTACCTGAGTCTGGATGTGTACCTGAGTCTGGGCATGTACCTGAGTCTGGACGTGTACCTGATTCTGGTGTACCTGAGTCTGGACGTGTACCTGAGTCTGGGCGTGTGCCTGAGTCTGGACGTATACCTGAGTCCGGGCGTGTACCTGAGTCTGGACGTGTACCTGAGTCTGGACGTGTACCTGAGTCTGTACCTGTACCTGAGTCTGGTCATGTACCTGAGTCTGGGCATGTACCTGAGTCTGGACGTGTACCTGAGTCTGGAAGTGTACCTGAGACTAGGCATGTACCTGAGTCTGTACCTGTACCTGAGTCTGGGTGTGGACGTGAGTCTGGGCATGTACCCCAGTCTGCGCCTGTAACTGAGTCTGGTCATGGACGTGAGTCTGGACGTGTACCTGAGTCTGGACATGTACCAGAGTCTGGACATGTGCCAGAGTCTGGGCATGTACCTAAGTCTGGGCGTGTACCTGAGTCTTGACGTGTACCTGAGTCTGGACGTGTACCTCAGTCTGGGCATGTACCTGAGTCTGGACGTGTACCTGAGTCTCGATGTGTACCTGAGTCTGGGCGTTTAACCTGAGTCAGGACGTGTACCTGAGAATGGATATGTACCTGAGTCTGAATATGCACCTGAGTCTGGACGTGTACCTGAGTCTGGGTGTGTACCTGAGGCTGGTGTACCTGAGTGTGGATGTTTACCTGAGTCTGGGCGTGTACCTGAATCTGTACCTGTACCTGAGCCTGGACATGTACCTGAGTCTGGACATGTACCTGAGTCTGGACATGTACCTGAGTCTGGGCGTGGACGTGAGTCTGGGCATGTACCTGAGTCTGGGCCTGTACCTGAGTGTGGTCGTGGACGTGAGTCTGGACGTGTCCCTGAGTCTGGACATGTACCCGAGTCTGGACATGTTCCTGAGTCTGGGAGTGTACCTGAGTCTGGACGTGTACCTGAGTCTGAGCGTGTGCCTGATTCTGGACGTGTAGTCGGAGTATGGACGTGTACCTGAGTCTTGTGTACCTGAGACTGAATATGTACCTGAGTCTGGATATGTACCTGAGTCTGGACGTGTACCTGAGTCTGGGCGTGTGCCTGAGTCTGGACGTATACCTGAGTCCGGGCGAGTACCTGAGTCTGGATGTGTACCTGAGTCTGGACGTGTACCTGAGTCTGTACCTGTACCCGAGTCTGGTCATGTACCTGAGTCTGGGCATGTACCTGAGTCTGGACGTGTACCTGAGTCTGGAAGTGTACCTGAGACTGGGCATGTACCTGAGTCTGTACCTGTACCTGAGTCTGGGCGTGGACGTGAGTCTGGGCATGTACCCCAGTCTGCGCCTGTACCTGAGTCTGGTCATGGACGTGAGTCTGGACGTGTACCTGAGTCTGGGCATGTACCTGAGTCTGGACGTGTACCTGATTCTGGTGTACCTGAGTCTGGACGTGTACCTGAGTCTGGGCGTGTACCTGAGTCTGGACGTGTACCTGAGTCTGGACGTGTACCTCAGTCTGGGCATTTACCTGAGTCTGGACGTGTACCTGAGTCTGGACGTGTACCTGAGTCTGTACCTGTACCTGAGTCTGGTCTTGTACCTGAGTCTGGGCATGTACCTGAGTCTGGGCATGTACCTGAGTCTGGTGAACCTGAGTATGGACATGAACCTGAGTCTGGGCGTGTACCTGAGGCTGGTGTACCTGAGTGTGGATGTTTACCTGAGTCTGGGCATGTACCTGAATCTGTACCTGTACCTGTACCTGTACCTGAGTCTGGACATGTACCTGAGTCTGGACGTGTACCTGAGTCTGGACATGTACCTGAGTCTGGGCGTGGACGTGAGTCTGGGCATGTACCTGAGTCTGGGCCTGTACCTGAGTGTGGTTGTGGACGTGAGTCTGGACGTGTCCCTGAGTCTGGACATGTACCCGAGTCTGGACATGTTCCTGAGTCTGGGAGTGTACCTGAGTCTGGACGTGTACCTGAGTCTGAGCGTGTACCTGATTCTGGATGTGTAGTTGGAGTATGGACGTGTACCTGAGTCTTGTGTACCTGAGTCTGAATATGTACCTGAGTCTGGATACGTAACTGAGTCTGGACGTGTACCTGAGTCTGGGCGTGTACCTGAGTCTGGACGTGTACCTGATTCTGGTGTACCTGAGTCTGGACGTGTACCTGAGTCTGGGCATGTACCTGAGTCTGGACGTGTACCTGATTCTGGTGTACCTGAGTCTGGACGTGTACCTGAGTCTGGGCGTGTACCTGAGTCTGGACGTGTACCTGAGTCTGGACGTGTACCTCAGTCTGGGCATTTACCTGAGTCTGGACGTGTACCTGAGTCTGGATATGTACCTGAGTCTGGGCGTGTAACCTGAGTCAGGACGTGTACCTGAGAATGGATATGTACCTGAGTCTGAATATGCACCTGAGTCTGGACGTGTACCTGAGTCTGGGTGTGTACCTGAGTCTGGTGAACCTGAGTCTGGACATGAACCTGAGTCTGGGCGTGTACCTGAGGCTGGTGTACCTGAGTGTGGATGTTTACGTGAGTCTGGGCGTGTACCTGAATCTGTACCTGTACCTGTACCTGAGCCTGGACATGTACCTGAGTCTGGACGTGTACCTGAGTCTGGACATGTACCTGAGTCTGGGCGTGGACGTGAGTCTGGGCATGTACCTGAGTCTGGGCCTGTACCTGAGTGTGGTCGTGGACGTGAGTCTGGATGTGTCCCTGAGTCTGGACATGTACCCGAGTCTGGACATGTTCCTGAGTCTGGGAGTGTACCTGAGTCTGGACGTGTACCTGAGTCTGAGCGTGTGCCTGATTCTGGACGTGTAGTCAGAGTATGGACGTGTACCTGAGTCTTGTGTACCTGAGTCTGAATATGTACCTGAGTCTGGATATGTACCTGAGTCTGGACGTGTACCTGAGTCTGGGCGTGTGCCTGAGTCTGGACGTATACCTGAGTCCGGGCGTGTACCTGAGTCTGGACGTGTACCTGAGTCTGGACGTGTACCTGAGTCTGTACCTGTACCTGAGTCTGGTCTTGTACCTGAGTCTGGGCATGTACCTGAGTCTGGGCATGTACCTGAGTCTGGTGAACCTGAGTATGGACATGAACCTGAGTCTGGGCGTGTACCTGAGGCTGGTGTACCTGAGTGTGGATGTTTACCTGAGTCTGGGCATGTACCTGAATCTGTACCTGTACCTGTACCTGTACCTGAGTCTGGACATGTACCTGAGTCTGGACGTGTACCTGAGTCTGGACATGTACCTGAGTCTGGGCGTGGACGTGAGTCTGGGCATGTACCTGAGTCTGGGCCTGTACCTGAGTGTGGTTGTGGACGTGAGTCTGGACGTGTCCCTGAGTCTGGACATGTACCCGAGTCTGGACATGTTCCTGAGTCTGGGAGTGTACCTGAGTCTGGACGTGTACCTGAGTCTGAGCGTGTACCTGATTCTGGATGTGTAGTTGGAGTATGGACGTGTACCTGAGTCTTGTGTACCTGAGTCTGAATATGTACCTGAGTCTGGATACGTAACTGAGTCTGGACGTGTACCTGAGTCTGGGCGTGTACCTGAGTCTGGTGTACCTGAGTGTGGATATGTACCCGAGTCTGGGTGTGTACCTGAGTCTGGATGTGTACCTGAGTCTGTACCTGTACCTGAGTCTGGGCATGGACGTAAGTCTGGGCATGTACCTGAGTCTGGACATGTACCTGAGGCTGGACGTGTACCTGAGTCTGGTGTACCTGAGTCTGGATGTGTACCTGAGTCTGGGCATGTACCTGAGTCTGGACGTGTACCTGATTCTGGTGTACCTGAGTCTGGACGTGTACCTGAGTCTGGGCGTGTGCCTGAGTCTGGACGTATACCTGAGTCCGGGCGTGTACCTGAGTCTGGACGTGTACCTGAGTCTGGACGTGTACCTGAGTCTGTACCTGTACCTGAGTCTGGTCATGTACCTGAGTCTGGGCATGTACCTGAGTCTGGACGTGTACCTGAGTCTGGAAGTGTACCTGAGACTAGGCATGTACCTGAGTCTGTACCTGTACCTGAGTCTGGGTGTGGACGTGAGTCTGGGCATGTACCCCAGTCTGCGCCTGTAACTGAGTCTGGTCATGGACGTGAGTCTGGACGTGTACCTGAGTCTGGACATGTACCAGAGTCTGGACATGTGCCAGAGTCTGGGCATGTACCTAAGTCTGGGCGTGTACCTGAGTCTTGACGTGTACCTGAGTCTGGACGTGTACCTCAGTCTGGGCATGTACCTGAGTCTGGACGTGTACCTGAGTCTCGATGTGTACCTGAGTCTGGGCGTTTAACCTGAGTCAGGACGTGTACCTGAGAATGGATATGTACCTGAGTCTGAATATGCACCTGAGTCTGGACGTGTACCTGAGTCTGGGTGTGTACCTGAGGCTGGTGTACCTGAGTGTGGATGTTTACCTGAGTCTGGGCGTGTACCTGAATCTGTACCTGTACCTGAGCCTGGACATGTACCTGAGTCTGGACATGTACCTGAGTCTGGACATGTACCTGAGTCTGGGCGTGGACGTGAGTCTGGGCATGTACCTGAGTCTGGGCCTGTACCTGAGTGTGGTCGTGGACGTGAGTCTGGACGTGTCCCTGAGTCTGGACATGTACCCGAGTCTGGACATGTTCCTGAGTCTGGGAGTGTACCTGAGTCTGGACGTGTACCTGAGTCTGAGCGTGTGCCTGATTCTGGACGTGTAGTCGGAGTATGGACGTGTACCTGAGTCTTGTGTACCTGAGACTGAATATGTACCTGAGTCTGGATATGTACCTGAGTCTGGACGTGTACCTGAGTCTGGGCGTGTGCCTGAGTCTGGACGTATACCTGAGTCCGGGCGAGTACCTGAGTCTGGATGTGTACCTGAGTCTGGACGTGTACCTGAGTCTGTACCTGTACCCGAGTCTGGTCATGTACCTGAGTCTGGGCATGTACCTGAGTCTGGACGTGTACCTGAGTCTGGAAGTGTACCTGAGACTGGGCATGTACCTGAGTCTGTACCTGTACCTGAGTCTGGGCGTGGACGTGAGTCTGGGCATGTACCCCAGTCTGCGCCTGTACCTGAGTCTGGTCATGGACGTGAGTCTGGACGTGTACCTGAGTCTGGGCATGTACCTGAGTCTGGACGTGTACCTGATTCTGGTGTACCTGAGTCTGGACGTGTACCTGAGTCTGGGCGTGTACCTGAGTCTGGACGTGTACCTGAGTCTGGACGTGTACCTCAGTCTGGGCATTTACCTGAGTCTGGACGTGTACCTGAGTCTGGACGTGTACCTGAGTCTGTACCTGTACCTGAGTCTGGTCTTGTACCTGAGTCTGGGCATGTACCTGAGTCTGGGCATGTACCTGAGTCTGGTGAACCTGAGTATGGACATGAACCTGAGTCTGGGCGTGTACCTGAGGCTGGTGTACCTGAGTGTGGATGTTTACCTGAGTCTGGGCATGTACCTGAATCTGTACCTGTACCTGTACCTGTACCTGAGTCTGGACATGTACCTGAGTCTGGACGTGTACCTGAGTCTGGACATGTACCTGAGTCTGGGCGTGGACGTGAGTCTGGGCATGTACCTGAGTCTGGGCCTGTACCTGAGTGTGGTTGTGGACGTGAGTCTGGACGTGTCCCTGAGTCTGGACATGTACCCGAGTCTGGACATGTTCCTGAGTCTGGGAGTGTACCTGAGTCTGGACGTGTACCTGAGTCTGAGCGTGTACCTGATTCTGGATGTGTAGTTGGAGTATGGACGTGTACCTGAGTCTTGTGTACCTGAGTCTGAATATGTACCTGAGTCTGGATACGTAACTGAGTCTGGACGTGTACCTGAGTCTGGGCGTGTACCTGAGTCTGGTGTACCTGAGTGTGGATATGTACCCGAGTCTGGGTGTGTACCTGAGTCTGGATGTGTACCTGAGTCTGTACCTGTACCTGAGTCTGGGCATGGACGTAAGTCTGGGCATGTACCTGAGTCTGGACATGTACCTGAGCCTGGACGTGTACCTGAGTCTAGTGTACCTGAGTCTGGATGTGTACCTGAGTCTGGGCATGTACCTGAGTCTGGACGTGTACCTGATTCTGGTGTACCTGAGTCTGGACGTGTACCTGAGTCTGGGCGTGTGCCTGAGTCTGGACGCATACCTGAGTCCGGGCGTGTACCTGAGTCTGGACGTGTACCTGAGTCTGGACGTGTACCTGAGTCTGTACCTGTACCTGAGTCTGGTCATGTACCTGAGTCTGGGCATGTACCTGAGTCTGGACGTGTACCTGAGTCTGGAAGTGTACCTGAGACTAGGCATGTACCTGAGTCTGTACCTGTACCTGAGTCTGGGTGTGGACGTGAGTCTGGGCATGTACCCCAGTCTGCGCCTGTAACTGAGTCTGGTCATGGACGTGAGTCTGGACGTGTACCTGAGTCTGGACATGTACCAGAGTCTGGACATGTGCCAGAGTCTGGGCATGTACCTAAGTCTGGGCGTGTACCTGAGTCTTGACGTGTACCTGAGTCTGGACGTGTACCTCAGTCTGGGCATGTACCTGAGTCTGGACGTGTACCTGAGTCTGGATGTGTACCTGAGTCTGGGCGTGTAACCTGAGTCAGGACGTGTACCTGAGAATGGATATGTACCTGAGTCTGAATATGCACCTGAGTCTGGACGTGTACCTGAGTCTGGGTGTGTACCTGAGTCTGGTGAACCTGAGTCTGGACATGAACCTGAGTCTGGGCGTGTACCTGAGGCTGGTGTACCTGAGTGTGGATGTTTACCTGAGTCTGGGCGTGTACCTGAATCTGTACCTGTACCAGAGCCTGGACATGTACCTGAGTCTGGACATGTACCTGAGTCTGGGCGTGGACGTGAGTCTGGGCATGTACCTGAGTCTGGGCCTGTACCTGAGTGTGGTCGTGGACGTGAGTCTGGACGTGTCCCTGAGTCTGGACATGTACCCGAGTCTGGACATGTTCCTGAGTCTGGGAGTGTACCTGAGTCTGGACGTGTACCTGAGTCTGAGCGTGTGCCTGATTCTGGACGTGTAGTCGGAGTATGGACGTGTACCTGAGTCTTGTGTACCTGAGTCTGAATATGTACCTGAGTCTGGATATGTACCTGAGTCTGGACGTGTACCTGAGTCTGGGCGTGTGCCTGAGTCTGGACGTATACCTGAGTCCGGGCGAGTACCTGAGTCTGGATGTGTACCTGAGTCTGGACGTGTACCTGAGTCTGTACCTGTACCTGAGTCTGGTCATGTACCTGAGTCTGGGCATGTACCTGAGTCTGGACGTGTACCTGAGTCTGGAAGTGTACCTGAGACTGGGCATGTACCTGAGTCTGTACCTGTACCTGAGTCTGGGCGTGGACGTGAGTCTGGGCATGTACCCCAGTCTGCGCCTGTACCTGAGTCTGGTCATGGACGTGAGTCTGGACGTGTACCTGAGTCTGGGCATGTACCTGAGTCTGGACGTGTACCTGATTCTGGTGTACCTGAGTCTGGACGTGTACCTGAGTCTGGGCGTGTACCTGAGTCTGGACGTGTACCTGAGTCTGGACGTGTACCTCAGTCTGGGCATTTACCTGAGTCTGGACGTGTACCTGAGTCTGGATGTGTACCTGAGTCTGGGCGTGTAACCTGAGTCAGGACGTGTACCTGAGAATGGATATGTACCTGAGTCTGAATATGCACCTGAGTCTGGACGTGTACCTGAGTCTGGGTGTGTACCTGAGTCTGGTGAACCTGAGTCTGGACATGAACCTGAGTCTGGGCGTGTACCTGAGGCTGGTGTACCTGAGTGTGGATGTTTATGTGAGTCTGGGCGTGTACCTGAATGTGTACCTGTACCTGTACCTGAGCCTGGACATGTACCTGAGTCTGGACGTGTACCTGAGTCTGGACATGTACCTGAGTCTGGGCATGTACCTGAGTCTGGGCCTGTACCTGAGTGTGGTCGTGGACGTGAGTCTGGATGTGTCCCTGAGTCTGGACATGTACCCGAGTCTGGACATGTTCCTGAGTCTGGGAGTGTACCTGAGTCTGGACGTGTACCTGAGTCTGAGCGTGTACCTGATTCTGGACGTGTAGTCGGAGTATGGACGTGTACCTGAGTCTTGTGTACCTGAGTCTGAATATGTACCTGAGTCTGGATATGTACCTGAGTCTGGACGTGTACCTGAGTCTGGGCGTGTGCCTGAGTCTGGACGTATACCTGAGTCCGGGCGAGTACCTGAGTCTGGATGTGTACCTGAGTCTGGACGTGTACCTGAGTCTGTACCTGTACCTGAGTCTGGTCATGTACCTGAGTCTGGGCATGTACCTGAGTCTGGACGTATACCTGAGTCTGGAAGTGTACCTGAGACTGGGCATGTACCTGAGTCTGTACCTGTACCTGAGTCTGGGCGTGGACGTGAGTCTGGGCATGTACCCCAGTCTGCGCCTGTACCTGAGTCTGGTCATGGACGTGAGTCTGGACGTGTACCTGAGTCTGGGCATGTACCTGAGTCTGGACGTGTACCTGATTCTGGTGTACCTGAGTCTGGACGTGTACCTGAGTCTGGGCGTGTACCTGAGTCTGGACGTGTACCTGAGTCTGGACGTGTACCTCAGTCTGGGCATTTACCTGAGTCTGGACGTGTACCTGAGTCTGGACGTGTACCTGAGTCTGTACCTGTACCTGAGTCTGGTCTTGTACCTGAGTCTGGGCATGTACCTGAGTCTGGGCATGTACCTGAGTCTGGTGAACCTGAGTATGGACATGAACCTGAGTCTGGGCGTGTACCTGAGGCTGGTGTACCTGAGTGTGGATGTTTACCTGAGTCTGGGCATGTACCTGAATCTGTACCTGTACCTGTACCTGTACCTGAGTCTGGACATGTACCTGAGTCTGGACGTGTACCTGAGTCTGGACATGTACCTGAGTCTGGGCGTGGACGTGAGTCTGGGCATGTACCTGAGTCTGGGCCTGTACCTGAGTGTGGTTGTGGACGTGAGTCTGGACGTGTCCCTGAGTCTGGACATGTACCCGAGTCTGGACATGTTCCTGAGTCTGGGAGTGTACCTGAGTCTGGAAGTGTACCTGAGTCTGAGCGTGTACCTGATTCTGGATGTGTAGTTGGAGTATGGACGTGTACCTGAGTCTTGTGTACCTGAGTCTGAATATGTACCTGAGTCTGGATACGTAACTGAGTCTGGACGTGTACCTGAGTCTGGGCGTGTACCTGAGTCTGGTGTACCTGAGTGTGGATATGTACCCGAGTCTGGGTGTGTACCTGAGTCTGGATGTGTACCTGAGTCTGTACCTGTACCTGAGTCTGGGCATGGACGTAAGTCTGGGCATGTACCTGAGTCTGGACATGTACCTGAGGCTGGACGTGTACCTGAGTCTGGTGTACCTGAGTCTGGATGTGTACCTGAGTCTGGGCATGGACCTGAGTCTGGACGTGTACCTGATTCTGGTGTACCTGAGTCTGGACGTGTACCTGAGTCTGGGCGTGTGCCTGAGTCTGGACGTATACCTGATTCCGGGCGTGTACCTGAGTCTGGACGTGTACCTGAGTCTGGACGTGTACCTGAGTCTGGAAGTGTACCTGAGACTAGGCATGTACCTGAGTCTGTACCTGTACCTGAGTCTGGGTGTGGACGTGAGTCTGGGCATGTACCCCAGTCTGCGCCTGTAACTGAGTCTGGTCATGGACGTGAGTCTGGACGTGTACCTGAGTCTGGACATGTACCAGAGTCTGGACATGTGCCAGAGTCTGGGCATGTACCTAAGTCTGGGCGTGTACCTGAGTCTTGACGTGTACCTGAGTCTGGACGTGTACCTCAGTCTGGGCATGTACCTGAGTCTGGACGTGTACCTGAGTCTGGATGTGTACCTGAGTCTGGGCGTGTAACCTGAGTCAGGACGTGTACCTGAGAATGGATATGTACCTGAGTCTGAATATGCACCTGAGTCTGGACGTGTACCTGAGTCTGGGCGTGTACCTGAGGCTGGTGTACCTGAGTGTGGATGTTTACCTGAGTCTGGGCGTGTACCTGAATCTGTACCTGTACCTGAGCCTGGACATGTACCTGAGTCTGGACATGTACCTGAGTCTGGACATGTACCTGAGTCTGGGCGTGGACGTGAGTCTGGGCATGTACCTGAGTCTGGGCCTGTACCTGAGTGTGGTCGTGGACGTGAGTCTGGACGTGTCCCTGAGTCTGGACATGTACCCGAGTCTGGACATGTTCCTGAGTCTGGGAGTGTACCTGAGTCTGGACGTGTACCTGAGTCTGAGCGTGTGCCTGATTCTGGACGTGTAGTCGGAGTATGGACGTGTACCTGAGTCTTGTGTACCTGAGTCTGAATATGTACCTGAGTCTGGATATGTACCTGAGTCTGGATGTGTACCTGAGTCTGGGCGTGTGCCTGAGTCTGGACGTATACCTGAGTCCGGGCGAGTACCTGAGTCTGGATGTGTACCTGAGTCTGGACGTGTACCTGAGTCTGTACCTGTACCTGAGTCTGGTCATGTACCTGAGTCTGGGCATGTACCTGAGTCTGGACGTGTACCTGAGTCTGGAAGTGTACCTGAGACTGGGCATGTACCTGAGTCTGTACCTGTACCTGAGTCTGGGCGTGGACGTGAGTCTGGGCATGTACCCCAGTCTGCGCCGGTACCTGAGTCTGGTCATGGACGTGAGTCTGGACGTGTACCTGAGTCTGGGCGTGTACCTGAGTCTGGGCGTGTAACCTGAGTCAGGACGTGTACCTGAGAATGGATATGTACCTGAGTCTGAATATGCACCTGAGTCTGGACGTGTACCTGAGTCTGGGTGTGTACCTGAGTCTGGTGAACCTGAGTCTGGACATGAACCTGAGTCTGGGCGTGTACCTGAGGCTGGTGTACCTGAGTGTGGATGTTTATGTGAGTCTGGGCGTGTACCTGAATGTGTACCTGTACCTGTACCTGAGCCTGGACATGTACCTGAGTCTGGACGTGTACCTGAGTCTGGACATGTACCTGAGTCTGGGCGTGGACGTGAGTCTGGGCATGTACCTGAGTCTGGGCCTGTACCTGAGTGTGGTCGTGGACGTGAGTCTGGATGTGTCCCTGAGTCTGGACATGTACCCGAGTCTGGACATGTTCCTGAGTCTGGGAGTGTACCTGAGTCTGGACGTGTACCTGAGTCTGAGCGTGTGCCTGATTCTGGACGTGTAGTCAGAGTATGGACGTGTACCTGAGTCTTGTGTACCTGAGTCTGAATATGTACCTGAGTCTGGATATGTACCTGAGTCTGGACGTGTACCTGAGTCTGGGTGTGTGCCTGAGTCTGGACGTATACCTGAGTCCGGGCGTGTACCTGAGTCTGGACGTGTACCTGAGTCTGGACGTGTACCTGAGTCTGTACCTGTACCTGAGGCTGGTCTTGTACCTGAGTCTGGGCATGTACCTGAGTCTGGACATGTACCTGAGTCTGGAAGTGTACCTGAGACTGGGCATGTACCTGAGTCTGTACCTGTACCTGAGTCTGGGCGTGGACGTGAGTCTGGGCATGTACCCCAGTCTGCGCCTGTACCTGAGTCTGGTCATGGACGTGAGTCTGGACGTGTACCTGAGTCTGGACATGTACCCGAGTCTGGACATGTGCCAGAGTCTGGGCATTTACCTAAGTCTGGGCGTGTACCTGAGTCTGGACGTGTACCTGAGTCTGGACGTGTACCTCAGTCTGGGCATGTACCTGAGTCTGAACGTGTACCTGAGTCTGGATGTGTACCTGAGTCTGGGCGTGTAACCTGAGTCAGGACGTGTACCTGAGAATGGATATGTACCTGAGTCTGAATATGTACCTGAGTCTGGACGTGTACCTGAGTCTGGGCATGTACCTGAGTCTGGTGAACCTGAGTATGGACATGAACCTGAGTCTGGGCGTGTACCTGAGGCTGGTGTCCCTGAGTGTGGATGTTTACCTGAGTCTGGGCATGTACCCGAATCTGTACCTGTACCTGTACCTGTACCTGAGTCTGGACATGTACCTGAGTCTGGACGTGTACCTGAGTCTGGACATGTACCTGAGTCTGGGCGTGGACGTGAGTCTGGGCATGTACCTGAGTCTGGGCCTGTACCTGAGTGTGGTTGTGGACGTGAGTCTGGACGTGTCCCTGAGTCTGGACATGTACCCGAGTCTGGACATGTTCCTGAGTCTGGGAGTGTACCTGAGTCTGGACGTGTACCTGAGTCTGAGCGTGTACCTGATTCTGGATGTGTAGTTGGAGTATGGACGTGTACCTGAGTCTTGTGTACCTGAGTCTGAATATGTACCTGAGTCTGGATACGTAACTGAGTCTGGACGTGTACCTGAGTCTGGGCGTGTACCTGAGTCTGGTGTACCTGAGTGTGGATATGTACCCGAGTCTGGGTGTGTACCTGAGTCTGGATGTGTACCTGAGTCTGTACCTGTACCTGAGTCTGGGCATGGACGTAAGTCTGGGCATGTACCTGAGTCTGGACATGTACCTGAGGCTGGACGTGTACCTGAGTCTGGTGTACCTGAGTCTGGATGTGTACCTGAGTCTGGGCATGTACCTGAGTCTGGACGTGTACCTGATTCTGGTGTACCTGAGTCTGGACGTGTACCTGAGTCTGGGCGTGTGCCTGAGTCTGGACGTATACCTGAGTCCGGGCGTGTACCTGAGTCTGGACGTGTACCTGAGTCTGGACGTGTACCTGAGTCTGTACCTGTACCTGAGTCTGGTCATGTACCTGAGTCTGGGCATGTACCTGAGTCTGGACGTGTACCTGAGTCTGGAAGTGTACCTGAGACTAGGCATGTACCTGAGTCTGTACCTGTACCTGAGTCTGGGTGTGGACGTGAGTCTGGGCATGTACCCCAGTCTGCGCCTGTAACTGAGTCTGGTCATGGACGTGAGTCTGGACGTGTACCTGAGTCTGGACATGTACCAGAGTCTGGACATGTGCCAGAGTCTGGGCATGTACCTAAGTCTGGGTGTGTACCTGAGTCTGGACGTGTACCTCAGTCTGGGCATGTACCTGAGTCTGGACGTGTACCTGAGTCTGGATGTGTACCTGAGTCTGGGCGTGTAACCTGAGTCAGGACGTGTACCTGAGAATGGATATGTACCTGAGTCTGAATATGCACCTGAGTCTGGACGTGTACCTGAGTCTGGGTGTGTACCTGAGTCTGGTGAACCTGAGTCTGGACATGAACCTGAGTCTGGGCGTGTACCTGAGGCTGGTGTACCTGAGTGTGGATGTTTACCTGAGTCTGGGCGTGTACCTGAATCTGTACCTGTACCTGAGCCTGGACATGTACCTGAGTCTGGACATGTACCTGAGTCTGGACATGTACCTGAGTCTGGGCGTGGACGTGAGTCTGGGCATGTACCTGAGTCTGGGCCTGTACCTGAGTGTGGTCGTGGACGTGAGTCTGGACGTGTCCCTGAGTCTGGACATGTACCCGAGTCTGGACATGTTCCTGAGTCTGGGAGTGTACCTGAGTCTGGACGTGTACCTGAGTCTGAGCGTGTGCCTGATTCTGGACGTGTAGTCGGAGTATGGACGTGTACCTGAGTCTTGTGTACCTGAGTCTGAATATGAACCTGAGTCTGGATATGTACCTGAGTCTGGACGTGTACCTGAGTCTGGGCGTGTGCCTGAGTCTGGACGTATACCTGAGTCCGGGCGAGTACCTGAGTCTGGATGTGTACCTGAGTCTGGACGTGTACCTGAGTCTGTACCTGTACCTGAGTCTGGTCATGTACCTGAGTCTGGGCATGTACCTGAGTCTGGACGTGTACCTGAGTCTGGAAGTGTACCTGAGACTGGGCATGTACCTGAGTCTGTACCTGTACCTGAGTCTGGGCGTGGACGTGAGTCTGGGCATGTACCCCAGTCTGCGCCTGTACCTGAGTCTGGTCATGGACGTGAGTCTGGACGTGTACCCTAGTCTGGACATGTACCCGAGTCTGGACATGTGCCAGAGTCTGGGCATGTACCTAAGTCTGTGTGTGTACCTGAGTCTGGACGTGTACCTGAGTCTGGACGTGTACCTCAGTCTGGGAATGTACCTGAGTCTGGACGTGTACCTGAGTCTGGATGTGTACCTGAGTCTGGGCGTGTAACCTGAGTCAGGACGTGTACCTGTGAATGGATATGTACCTGAGTCTGAATATGTACCTGAGTCTGGACGTGTACCTGAGTCTGGGCGTGTACCTGAGTCTGGTGAACCTGAGTCTGGACATGAACCTGAGTCTGGGCGTGTACCTGAGGCTGGTGTACCTGAGTGTGGATGTTTACCTGAGTCTGGGCATGTACCTGAATCTGTACCTGTACCTGTACCTGAGTCTGGACATGTACCTGAGTCTGGACGTGTACCTGAGTCTGGACATGTACCTGAGTCTGGGCCTGTACCTGAGTGTGGTCGTGGACGTGAGTCTGGATGTGTCCCTGAGTCTGGACATGTACCCGAGTCTGGACATGTTCCTGAGTCTGGGAGTGTACCTGAGTCTGGACGTTTACCTGAGTCTGAGCGTGTACCTGATTCTGGATGTGTAGTTGGAGTATGGACGTGTACCTGAGTCTTGTGTACCTGAGTCTGAATATGTACCTGAGTCTGGATATGTACCTGAGTCTGGACGTGTACCTGAGTCTGGGCGTGTACCTGAGTCTGGTGTACCTGAGTGTGGATATGTACCCGAGTCTGGGCGTGTACCTGAGTCTGGACGTGTACCTGAGTCTGGACGTGTACCTGAGTCTGTACCTGTACCTGAGTCTGGGCATGGACGTAAGTCTGGACGTGTACCTGAGTCTGGACATGTACCTGAGGCTGGACGTGTACCTGAGTCTGGTGTACCTGAGTCTGGATGTGTACCTGAGTCTGGGCATGTACCTGAGTCTGGACGTGTACCTGATTCTGGTATACCTGAGTCTGGACGTGTACCTGAGTCTGGGCGTGTGCCTGAGTCTGGACGTATACCTGAGTCCGGGCGTGTACCTGAGTCTGGACGTGAACCTGAGTCTGGACGTGTACCTGAGTCTGTACCTGTACCTGAGTCTGGTCATGTACCTGAGTCTGGGCATGTACCTGAGTCTGGACGTGTACCTGAGTCTGGAAGTGTACCTGAGACTAGGCATGTACCTGAGTCTGTACCTGTACCTGAGTCTGGGCGTGGACGTGAGTCTGGGCATGTACCCCAGTCTGCGCCTGTACCTGAGTCTGGTCATGGACGTGAGTCTGGACGTGTACCTGAGTCTGGACATGTACCAGAGTCTGGATATGTGCCAGAGTCTGGGCATGTACCTAAGTCTGGGCGTGTACCTGAGTCTGGACGTGTACCTGAGTCTGGACGTGTACCTCAGTCTGGGCATGTACCTGAGTCTGGACGTGTACCTGAGTCTGGATGTGTACCTGAGTCTGGGCGTGTAACCTGAGTCAGGACGTGTACCTGAGAATGGATATGTACCTGAGTCTGAATATGCACCTGAGTCTGGACGTGTACCTGAGTCTGGGTGTGTACCTGAGTCTGGTGAACCTGAGTCTGGACATGAACCTGAGTCTGGGCGTGTACCTGAGGCTGGTGTACCTGAGTGTGGATGTTTACCTGAGTCTGGGCGTGTACCTGATTCTGTACTTGTACCTGTACCTGAGCCTGGACACGTACCTGAGTCTGGACGTGTACCTGAGTCTGGACATGTACCTGAGTCTGGGCGTGGACATGAGTCTGGGCATGTACCTGAGTCTGGGCCTGTACCTGAGTGTGGTCGTGGACGTGAGTCTGGACGTGTCCCTGAGTCTGGACATGTACCCGAGTCTGGACATGTTCCTGAGTCTGGGAGTGTACCTGAGTCTGGACGTGTACCTGAGTCTGAGCGTGTGCCTGATTCTGGACGTGTAGTCGGAGTATGGACGTGTACCTGAGTCTTGTGTACCTGAGTCTGAATATGTACCTGAGTCTGGATATGTACCTGAGTCTGGACGTGTACCTGAGTCTGGGCGTGTACCTGAGTCTGGTGTACCTGAGTGTGGATATGTACCTGAGTCTGGGCGTGGATGTGAGTCTGGGAGTGTCCCTGAGTCTGGACGTGTACCCGAGTCTGGGCGTGGACGTGAGTCTGGACGTGTACCTGAGTCTGGACATGTACCCGAGTCTGGGCGTGTACATAAGTCTGGGCGTGTACCTGAGTCTGGACATGTACCTGAGTCTGGGTGTGTACCTGAGACTGGGCATGTACCTGAGTCTGTACCTGTACCTGAGTCTGGGCGTGTACCTGAGTCTGGGCGTGTACCTGAGTCTGGACATGTACCTGAGTCTGGACATGTACCTGAGTCTGGACATGTGCCCGAGTCTGGGCGTGTACCTGAGTCTGGGCGTGTACCTGAGTCTGGGCGTGTACCTGAGTCTGGGCGTGTACCTGAGTCTGGGTGTGTACCTGAGTCTGGACGTGTACCTGAGTCTGGGCGTGTACCTGAGTCTGGACGTGTACCTCAGTCTGGGTGTGCACCTAAGTCTGGGCGTGCACCTGAGTCTGGGCGTGCACCTGACTTTCAGCCATTAAAGTTAAAGTTACCCCAAAATTCCACCACCTCCGCTCCGCTCCGGCACTAACTCCGCAGCAAAAATGGTCCCGTTGTAATCAGAGCTGTGCAACTACTGCGGCCGTGCCGCGCAGTGCGCCGCCCACCGTTCCACCGTCCGGCAAAAATAGGATCGATTCTATTTTTGAAGGACGCCGGAGCACCTCCGCAGTCAATGGACAGAAATCACAACCGCCCAACAGAAAAGGGAGCAAGCACAACTTCCAATATTTCACAATAAGTACCTGAGTACTTAGTGACTTCCGGTACCTGAGTGACTTCCGGTTCCGGTTGAGTGAACACTGGCGCGTCTCGCTGCCGCTGCTCGCTGGCAAACAAACTTTTTGTATCTTTTTTTCTTCTTTTTCACCCTAGTCACATCCCTGTGTCGGTGAAAACTCATTTTCACCTACCTGCTCAGCTTGCGTTCTGGTTGCACATCACCACCTCCCTGCTCCACTCCATAATGTGGTCCAGCAGGATTTCTCTGTGCCTCTCACTGGCCTGGATCATCCTGTCGCTCATTCTTCTGTCCGTGGATGGCCTTCTCCGGTACTCGGCGGCGGAGCTCTTCAACCTCCGCTTTCACTACTCCGGATCTCCACCACCAGCTCTGTGCCTCTTCCCCGACATCACCTTCCAGCCTCGCTGTCGGTATATCAATCGGGGGTCCCGGCGGAACCTCCATCTCGACGGCTCCAAAGGAATACCCTCCTTCTGGTCCACGACTAGCCGGCGGCTACCCAGGAATACCTGCCGAGCTGCCGACTCCAGCGTGTTAGCCCGGCTGGCTAGTCGGGCTAATGCTCCTGTCGCCAGGGACTTCCGCACTGCTAATTTTGGTCTTCTCAACATTCGCTCCCTCTCTGGTAAAGGACATCTCCTCCAAGATACCATCAGTGACCATAAGCTAGACTTTCTTTGTCTGAACGAAACATGGCAACAATCCAGCGATTTCTCACAACTCAATGACTGTACTCCTCCCGGATTTGTTTACCTCTCCAAACCCTGTGGGTCAGGCCGCGGCGATGGTCTCGCGATACTCTATCGCGAGACTTAGAAGGTCCTTCCCGTAAGCCTTCCTCCTCTCACCACTCTGGAATGCTTCGCCTGTCAACTCTCCGGCCCGACCCCCACAATAATTGTCACTGTTTATCGTCCCCCCAAGTTCAGCCCTGAGTTTTTAAATGAACTCTCTGCTCTTTTATCCCATCTGTCCGCCCTTTCCCCAAATGTAATTTTACTTGGTGATTTTAATATTCATATGGACAATATGGCCCTCCCCCTCAGCAAAGACTTCTCCTCATCTTTGGACAGCCTCAGTTTTCATCAATATGCCAATTTTCCCACTCACATTAAAGGTCATACCCTGGATTTAATCTGCTGCTCCGGCCTGACCCCCTCCAACTGTACAGCTGACCTGCTCCCTTTCACGGACCACTTCCTCATCTCCTTTTCTGTTCCCCTCCGTCTCTCCATCATCAAGTCACCACGTATCATTTCTTTTCGTAATATTAAGGACATTTATCTAGCCTCCCTGTCCTCCAGTTTTGCCACCTTGACCCCTAATTTGTCCTCTACCCCCGATGATCTTGTCATTCAGTACAATAACGCTCTGGTTTCTATCCTTAATTCATTTGCTCCCATCAAATCCCGCTCTGTATATTTTACTCGGTCTGCTCCATGGTTCACCCCTGCCCTACGCTCCTTGAAAGCTACCAACCGGAGGCTTGAAAGACTCTACAAGAAAACCGGTCTCACCATCCATAAAGACTTATATTCTGCTCAGATTTCTCTCTACAAGGACTCCATCTCCCATGCCAAATCTCAGTATTACTCCGGTCTCATCTCGTCCAACTCCAGCAACACGAAAACATTATTTTCCATCATGAACAGCATTTTTCAGCCTCCCGACTCCTTACCCATCCACCTTTACTCTTCAGAAACCTGTAACTCTCTCCTTCAGTTTTTTAATGATAAGGTCAATAGAATCCATCTCTCTTTACCTCATTCCTCCCCTCCCTCTCCTGATTTATTTGAACCCACCATTCAGTTCTCCTCCTTTGAACTTCCCCATCCCTCAGAACTAGTAGATTACATCACCAAATCCAAACCTTCCACCTGTCAACTGGACCCTATTCCAACTGTTTTAGTTAAATCGTGCCTTTCTTCTCTGCTCCCTTTTATAACAGCCATTATTCATTCCTCACTATCCTCTGTTACGGTCCCATCCCTATTCAAATCCGCTTCAGTCAGCCCTATTCTAAAAAAACCTGGTTTAGATCCCAATGATTTCAATAACCTCCGTCCCATTTCCCATCTTCCCTTCATTTCCAAAGTCCTTGAGAAAACTGTTGCATCTCAGCTCCATTCACATCTCACCCGCAATAACCTTTATGAACAGTTTCAGTCTGGCTTCCGTCCCCACCACAGCACAGAAACAGCTCTCATCAAGATCACTAACGACCTACTCATTGCTGCTGATTCTGGTTTAATCTCAATTCTTATTCTCCTTGATCTGAGTGCGGCCTTTGACACCATTTCTCATCCCATCCGCCTTAATAGACTCTCTTCCTTAGGCATCACTCACACCCCCCTCCGCTGGTTTCAATCTTACCTTACTGGCCGCACTCAGTTCATCCAGTTAAAATCCTTTACCTCAGAACCCTCCCCAGTCAAGTCAGGTGTGCCCCAGGACTCTGTCCTGGGGCCCCTCCTCTTCATAGTATATCTCCTCCCTATCGGCAAAATCTTCCGCAAATTTAATATCCAGTTTCACTGCTTTGCAGATGACACCCAGCTCTACATTTCCAGTAAGCCCAACTCAACTCTCCCACCATCCTCCCTTACACTCTGCCTCTCTGAAATCAAATCATGGTTCACCTCTAATTTCCTCAAACTCAACGGCAATAAAACTGAACTTCTTCTAGTTGGCACTAACTCCACCCTCTCAACATCTGACAGCTTTTCTTTTAACTACTGACAGCGCCATAGTCTCCCCCTCACCTCACGTCAAGAGTCTGGGTGTCATTCTCAACAGCTCACTTTCTTTTCAGGCTCACATTAATAACTTAATTCGGTCAGCATACTTCCATCTACGTTCCATAAACCGTCTCCGTCCCTCACTGACCCCTCACACTGCCGCCATTCTCGTCCACAGCCTCGTCACCTCCCGTATCGACTATTGCAATTCACTTCTTTATGGTCTCCCCAACAAACTCCTTCATAAACTGCAACTGGTCCAGAATTCAGCAGCCCGTATTATCACCAGAACCCCTTCCTTTCACCACATCACGCCGGTTCTCCAGCAGCTTCACTGGCTCCCAGTTAAATTCAGGTCCATCTTCAAAATTCTCCTTCATACCTTCAAAGCAATCCACAACCTCTCTCCTCCATATATCTCAGACCTTATAAGTATTCACACCCCATCCCGTTCACTCAGATCTTCTTCTTCCATCCATCTTGCGGTTCCTTCTGCCCGTCTCGCTACCATGGGGAGCAGAGCTTTCAGCCGCTCTGCTCCTCGACTCTGGAACTCACTTCCCCCAGACATCAGGAACGTCGACAGTTTTACCCTTTTCAAAACAAAACTCAAAACACATATGTTTAAATCTGCCTACAACCTCAGATTTTATTGAACTGTTTCTCTCTTTGTGTTTTCTTCTTTGGGTTTTATTATTGTTTTATTGTATTTTATTACGTGTTTTGTGTAAAGTGACCTTGGGTGTCCTGAAAGGCGCTTTTAAATAAAATGTATTATTATTATTATTATAAGTCAATAAACAAAAAGCGTTTTTTGTTTCATATGCACAGGTTTAACAACTTTTAACAACTATCAATGGCGGCTGAACTTTAAATGCACAAAAATAAGCCATAAATACAGTTTCCACTATCAAAGTAGTCACACTTTGTTGATCCAAACACTGCTGATCTCTCAACACAAATGATGGGCAGATTAAACAGTTCATTTCGATGCTTCTCCCACACAACGGGTGTTTGGATCTAACTTCCGCGTTTATTGCTCGGACTGTATCGCAAGATCTCGAAAATCCCGCGCATGCCCATTTGCGCACCTCAGGTCTCCGCACCGGAGCGGAGCCGTTGTAGAGCGGGTACCAGTAAAAATTGAGTTCGGAAGCGAGCAGCTGCGGAAGACGGGGCAGAGCGGAGCGGAGGTAGTGGAATCTTTCGGTAAGAAGATCACCAATGTAAGATGGTGCTTGTCCATGTAAGGCCCTATAGACCAGAACCAGGATCTTGAAATGAACCCTGAAGTTGACTGGCAGCCAGTGAAGCTGGAGGAGAAGCGGGGTGATGTGGGTGTGTTTGGAGGACTTGGTCAGAAGCCGAGCACAGGCATTCTGAACCACCTGTAGACGTTCAGGGAGGTTCTGCTCAGACACGTGAAAAGAGAGTTGCGGTAGTCTAAGCGTGAGGAGATGAAGGTGTGGACAACTGTCTCAAGTTCAGAGCAGGACAGAATGGGACTCAGCTTAGCAATGTTCCTGAGATGGAAGAAGGAAGAGCGAACAAAAGAACTGACATGAGAATCCAGGGTGAGAGCTGGGTCAAAGGTCACGCCAAGATTCCTGACAGAGGGTTTGGTGTGAGAAGCAAGCTGACCAAGAGAGTCTCTGACTTTGGGAACCAGCTTGTCTGGGGCACAGATGAGGATCTCAGTCTTATCTTCATTCAGCTGTAGAAAGCTCCCACCATCCAGGTTTTGATAGAGTCTAAGCAGGTGTGAAACAGCTGCAGCTTAGACATCTCATGGGGCTTAAAGGAGATGTACAGTTGGATGTCATCTGCATAAAGATGGTAGGAGATTCCTTTAAAGGAGCTCAGGATGTGCTGAAGAGGAAGCAGATAGAGGAGGAAGAGCAGAGGCCCCAGCACAGAACATTGTGGGACACCTTGGGTGAGGGAGGTGGTGGAGGACCAAAACTTGGAGATGGCCACTGAGAATGCCCAGACAGTGTAACAAAGATTGTAACAGTGAATGTTTCACTTTGATTTATTTTCAAAACCTAAAATGTTTGAACCGTTTTATCAAAAATGCACTTGTTCTATTTATTGACTTATGAATCTCACTTGATCCCATCATAATCCTGACTAATGCTCTGTGGCCTAAAGGCACCACAGAGGATTAGTCAGGATTATCTCAAGGAGCTGCTGTTGGAGTCAAATGAACTTTTTTTTCTATTACTAACTTAAATGAAAGTAGTTGCCCCTTTGCACGGATAATGTTTAAAGCTTAAGCATTCATTTCAGTTTTGTGATGTTAGCATTTTCTTTGTTACGGGAAACCCGCATCGGAAACGAAAGTTAGACAAGATCAGATACATTCTTTTCTTAGTTTGTGGTGGAACCTGAACTAGCTGAAGGGATCAAAAGCAGTGCCAAAACTAATTAGTGACAGGATTCGTCTAAAGTTCAAACTGAAAGATATCTATTGTGAATACTGTGTTCATACGCACCCTCTCTCGTCACTTAGGTCTCCACAGTCATTGTGGCCATCACAGCGATGGAGGTAGAGAATACACTGTCCTCTTGGACACAGGAATTCCCCTTCATTACACACCACACCGCAATCTAGGTCCACCAACACAGATCAATCATCAGTGTGTTAGAGCAAGCATGTGTAATCATTGAAACCACACGAGCACTATGGTGGAAGCAGGTAAAACAACATTATGGGACTTTAAGTGAAGACAAGTCCATCCAAGTGCATGCTTACCTTTCTCATCAGACCCATCAGCAAAACCACAGTCCAGCTGTCCATCACACACACGACTGGCTGCTACACACTTTCCATTGGCACACTGGAACTCTCCAGCAGGGCACAGAGGAAGACCACAGAAGTCCTCGTCTGACTGGTCGTCACAGTCTGGGTGGCCATCACAACGCAGAGCCAGGTTCAAACACGCTCCACTGAAAAGTCGGGTTTTACTCACAGTTAGCTCATCAGTTAACAGTTCAAAATAGAACATAACCACTTACTTAGCTGCCTGGAGTGTGACAGGTTTTGTTACCAATCCTTTCACCTTTACTGGTCAGCTGGTGTATAACTCCCATAACCATACATCTCTATTTAGAGCTGGCACAACGCTGCATCACTGCAGACGCAGCCCCAATCCCCCTGTCCATCCTACCCTCCAGCTTCCCCTCACTGCTGAACAAGACCATAAGATACTTAAGGTCCTCCACATGAGGCAGGACCTCATCCCTGACCTGGAGAAGGCCTTCTAGCCTTTTCTGAGTCATGACCATGGTCTCAGATTTAGAGGAGCTGTGAGTTTGGTCCGCATAGCCGGTAGTAAGTCGGACCTGTTCCCAGTGAGGGTTGGACTCCGCCAGGGCTGCCCTTTGTCACCGGTTCTGTTCATCACTTTTAAGGACAGAATTTCTAGACGCAGCCGTGGTGTGGAGTGTGTCGAGTTTGGTGGCAGGAGAATCTCGTCTCTGCTTTTTGCGGATGATGTGGTCCTCCTAGCTTCATCCAGCTCTGACCTTCAGCTCTTGCTGGGTAGGTTCGCGGCCGAATGTGAAGCGGCTGGGATGAGGATCAGCACCTCCAAATCTGAGACCATGGTTCTCGACCGGAAAAGGGTGGCTTGCCACCTCCGGGTCGGGGGAGAGGTCCTACCTCAAGTGGAGGAGTTTAAGTATCTCGGGGTCTTGTTCACGAGTGAGGGTAGGAGGGATCGGGAGATCGACAGGCGGATTGGTTCGGCGTCTGCAGTGATGCGGACGCTGAGCCGATCTGTCGTGGGGAAGAGGGAGCTGAGCCAGAAAGCCAGGCTCTCGATTTACCGGTCGATCTACGTCCCAATCCTCACCTATGGTCATGAGCTTTGGGTAATGACCGAAAGAACGAGATCGCGGATACAAGCGGCCGAAATGAGTTTCCTCCGTAGGGTGGCCGGGCTCAGCCTTAGAGATAGGGTGAGGAGCTCGGACATTCGGGAGGGACTCGGAGTAGATCCGCTGCTCCTCCGGATCGAAAGGAGCCAGTTGAGGTGGTTTGGGCATCTGGTCAGGATGCCTCCTGGACGCCTCCCCGGGGAGGTGTTTCGGGCATGTCCTGCCGGCAGAAGGCCCCCGGGTCGACCCAGGACACGTTGGAGAGGTTACATCTCCAATCTGGTCCGGGAACGCCTTGGGGTCCTGCCGGAGGAGCTGGTGGACAAGGCCGGGGAGAGGACGGCCTGGAGCTCCCTAGTTGGGATGCTGCCCCCGCGACCCGGACCCGGATAAGCGGAGGAAGACGACGACGACGATTCATCCCAGCTGCTTCACACTCGGCTGCGAACTGCTCCAGCGAGAGTTGGACTTTTGTAAACTCAACAATTGGTTGAGTTCAGAGTCCAAAAACATTTTTGCAGCTAGAAAAAGCAGGAAACATATAGATACTGGCCATGATGATCAGCCCCAGAACACCAACAGCACATATCAGCATCAGCGACAGAAAAGGCCTGAATTCATCAATGTCCATGTAGCAATTTTCAGCTTCTGTAAATACTTTAGTTATCTGCTCATCCACTTTCCCACTTTCTGGGTACACACTGGTCATGGTCAGGATTACAAAGAACATTAGCTTAAATTATACATGAAAGAATTAAAAACCTCAGAAAAGCTCTACTAAAAACCAGTAGATAATAAAAGTTGGGTTGTTTCATCTAAAGCTGAAGAGTTGGTGATTATTTGAACTCACCTTGGCGTATTTGCACAACGGAACCTGTCTGGGGAGCACGTGGAAGGACAGATTTCATCCGACCCATCACCACAGTCGTTCTGGTTGTCACAAACCCACTGAGATGGGATGCAGCGTCCACTGGAACATGTAAACTCAGACTCCAGACAGGGAGGTGGGGGGGGAGGGCACGTCACACCCTCACAACGCCACAGACCTTCTTCACAAGAGCTGGACAGAAAGATCACGTATCCGTTTCAGCTTTTTGTTTTGGTCAAATTTCTATTAAAGACACATTTAGAGAAACACACCAGTTCTGACAATGTATGGTGAGCGTAGTTCCAGGTGGAAACAAGGAGCCCTCCCACTCACATGGACACTGAGAGGGCAGTATGCAGCCGTCACCTGTGGGACAAAACACCACTAGACTGATATGACTGGAACATTATTCTGAGAAGCCAGCTGGGGCACAAGCTTGTAGGGTGCAGAAGATTGGTGTTAGATGATCCTGCTGTGCCATAATGAATGATTAGGTGTGAGTGTGATCATACAGAAAACATATTACACGCATTTACTCTCTGTGCATTTCAGGCCTAATAAACTACACCCCAATGCTTCGTTTAAAGGGAAAATAGAGGCAATGGGAAAAAACAAATTTAACCAATCCTGACCCGGCTTACTCCTTTAGCTTTAGCTTAGCATAAAAGACAGTAAGTAGATGGATCCAACTAGCATTGGGAGCAAAAATGTCCTTAAATCACTCAGTAGTGATCCCAGCCTGGATCTCTGGGACTTGGAGCTCGCCCCGTCTCCTGCGCATCTTTGGGGGGCGGATCTGTGGTCCCTCACACTCTCTGTTGGACGCTCCTATAGAGAAACCTTAAATAAACAAGCGCGTGTACACACACAGGTGCTCACATGGTGCTCTCAAAAGTATGGGCTTGGGCATGTTAAACACAGGTCTTAAGACTATGGTGGGCACTTAATGCACTGTGATTTATTATCGTGATTCTTCAGTTAAGCAATGTTGATTATATATTTTTTTCATCAAGTTGACGCAGTGACAGCTAGATCTTGTTGTATTGTTGTTGTGTCCCTTTTTTTGTCCTTTTGTTGTTGTTTTTTTGTCTTTTTCTGCAGGTATAGAAGCAGACTCTTGTTAATTGTTTATTTTTGTGGACCACCCCCCCCCCCCCTCTCTCCCCACCTTTTCCTTTCTCTTTCACCTCTGTCTCCGTGTGTGGTCGGAATTACAAAGCATTCAACAACAATAGCAATAAAGTTTTAAGTATCAGGCGTGACATTAAAAGCAAACGCTTTGATGCTCCACCTGAGAATAAATCTGTAAGGCTTGTCGCCAGCATTCAGACATCAATTCTGCTTGCTTCACAGCCAGACAGGGCACGGTAAAAAAAAAAAAAAAAAGTAGTGATCCCAGCTCTGCGTGTGACCTAAATAATCAGACTACGCTCCTACCCTCATCTATGGTCACGAGGTTTGGGTAGTGACCAAAAGAACAAGATCACACATCACAGATACAAGAGTCAACTGTGTGGTCTCATTTCATAATATTAAGGACATCGATTTGGCATCCCTTTCTCTCTATAAGGACTCCATTTCTCATGCTAAAGTATTACTCCGGTCTCATCTGTTCGAACACCAGCAATACTAAGACAATATTTTCCATATTTAATAGCGTCTTTCTGCCTCCCCACTCCCTACCTTCCCACCGCTTCTCTTCTGCAACCTGTAACTCTCACCTTCAGTTTTTCAATGAGAAAGTTAATAGTATCCATCAACACCTCGGCCCACCATCTTACCTCCCTTCTCATTCTCTTTCCCTGAATTCTCTCAACTCTCCACGTTTAACTTTCCCAATCCCTCAGTACTTTCCAACTTCATCACTAAGACCAAACCTTCCACCTGTCAGTTAGACCACCTTCCCACAGGTATCTTGCCTTCACTCCCTGCTCCCCCTCATTACAGCCATCATTCTCTCATCACTATCTACTGGAACTGCTCCATCCCACTTTAAATCAGCAGCAGTCAATCCGATCCTGAATCAACCAGGTGCAGATCCCGATGATTTCAATTAAGGTTAAGGTTGGCATTATTAATCCCCGAGGGGGAAACTGGGCTGCCATGGACAAGTAAAAACAACAACAAACAAACAAAACAAAAATCGCGTTGACTGGACTCTGCGATAAACCACTACCATGATAAAAACATCACATATAAGATCATCCGAATGCTTGTTGCAAAAACGCACTACAACAGGAATGAAAGAGTTTGTAAAATGTTCAGTGGAACAACGGGGCAGTAATATTCGTCGACTACAACAGTTTCTGAGATCCTTAAAGACATGGTGGAGAGGGTGATCCTCAGAAACAGGACCGCTACTCATCATCCTTTTGCCCACGATCATGTCAAATGAGTCCAAGCTTTCCCAACCACTGATTCTGTTGTTGTCGTCAGCAGTGAGGCTACGCCCCAACACAACACAGCATAAAACAACACACTGGCCATGATCTCCTGACAATACACATTCAAGAGCCTCCTACTTATGCCAAAGGATCTCAGCTTCCTAAGGAACACTATCTGGACTGGGCCTTTTTAACAGCAGCATCACTGTTCCTTTTCAAATTCAAATTCAAATTCAAACTTCAAAAATACTTTATTAATCCCAGAGGGAAATTGATTGCTGTAGTAGCTCAGGATAATAATAATAATCAAGTCGTCAAAGAGTTGTTGTATATTACAATGGCTGTTGGCAGGAAGGATCTCCAGTAGCGGTCAGTGTTGCAGCGAAACTGAAGAAGCCTCTGACTGAAAACACTCTTCCGTTGTCGGACAGTCTTGTGAAGAGAATGCTCAGGGTTGTCCATCATTTTCTTGAATTTCAGTTTTGCAGTTCAACGTATTGTCCCCTAGAAATTTATGTCTCTACAATTTCAATAGGTTGTCCTTTGATGAACACTAAAGAGAATGATTGTATTTTCTTCCTAAAATCAATAATTAGCTCTTGTGTTTTGCCAATATTAAGCTGTAGAAAACTGACATAACACCATCTCACAAAAGAGTTACCGTCCTCCTTATAAGCCAGGTCGTCACCCCGAGAGATCAGGCCCGTGTGTGTGTGACACACACATCCGTGTGTGAAAGTCTGGATCGGAGTGTGTGTGTGTGTGTGTCCTCAAACGTAACTGGTAGTGCTACAGTACACTCGTGGCACCAGCTTTCGCAGTGCGAGCCTTCGCGGCGCCAGTCGTCACGACGCTAGCCTTCGCGGTGCTTTGTGGCTGATGTCACAAGAGCGTAGGTTAACAAGGCAGGGTTCCCACTCTTTTCTTGAAATTATTTTCCAGGACTTTTCCAGGACATATTCAAGACTTTTTCAGTGTACAAGTCAAGTTATCATAACTACGGTTTGCCGATATCCCGATATATTTAGAAACAGATATGATATTGTACCTACCTATACCGTTATTTTGACAATATAGTTGTGGAAAGATTTTTGTCTTTCACAATCTCACCTGCTTTCCTCTACTTACAATGCAACACAACTAAAACAGAAGTTATTCTCTACTATACCAGAGATGTGACATTGTGGCATCATCAAGTCATCTCCATGTCATGTTTTTGTTCTGCTCAGCAACTGAACCAGGTTAATTCACTGTGCTGATTGAAATCGTCGTCGTCTTCCTCCGCTTATCCGGGTCCAGGTCTCAGGGGCAGCATCCCAACTAGGGAGCTCCAGACCGTCCTCTCCCCGGCCACCTCCACCAGCTCCTCCGGCAGGACCCCAAGGCGTTCCCGGACCAGATTGGAGATGTAACCTCTCCAACGTGTCCTGGGTCGACCCGGGGGCCTCCTGCCTGCAGGACATGCCCGAAACTCCTCCCCAGGGAGGCGTCCAGGAGGCATCCTGACCAGATGCCCAAACCACCTCAACTGACTCCTTTCGATCCGGAGGAGCAGCGGTTCTACTCCGAGACCCTCCCGAATGTCCGAGCTCCTCACCCTATCTCTAAGGCGGAGTCCGGCCACCCTACGGAGGAAACTCATTTTGGCCACTTGTATCCGCGATCTCGTTCTTTCGTTTATTACCTAAAGCTCATGACCATAGGTGAGGATTGGGACGTAGACTGACTGGTAAATCGAGAGCCTGGCTTTCTGGCTCAGCTCCCTCTTCACCACGACAGATCGGCTCAACGTCCGCATCACTGCAGACGCTGAACCAATCCGCTTGTCGATCTCCCAATCCCTCCTACCCTCACTTGTGAACAAAACCCCGAGAGACTTAAACTCCTTCACTTGAGGTAGGACCTCTCTCCCGACCTGGAGTTGGCAAGCCACCCTTTTCCGGTTGAGAACCATGGTCTCAGATTTGGAGGTGCTGATCCTCATCCCAGCCACTTCACACTCGGCCGCGAACCTACCCAGCAAGAGCTCAAGGTCAGAGCTGGATGAAGCTAGGAGGACCACATCATCCGCAAAAAGCAAAGACAAGATTCTCCTGCCACAAAACTCGACACACTCCACACCATGGCTGCGCCTAGAAATTCTGTCCATAAAGGTAATGAACAGAACCGGTGACAAAGGGCAGCCCTGGCGGAGTCCAACCCTCACCGGGAACAGGTCAAACTTACTCCCAGCTATGTGGACCTAACTCACGCTCCTCTGGTAAAGGGACTGAATGGTCCTTAACAGAAAGCCACCCACCCCATACTCCTGGAGCGTCCCCCACAGAGAGCTCCTGGGGACACGGTCATAAGCCTTCTCCACATCCACAAAACATATGTGGATTGGTTGGGCAAACTCCCATGTCCCCTCCATCACCCTTGCAAGGATATAGAGCTGGTCCACAGTTCCACGGCCAGGACAAAAACCACATTGCTCCTCCTCAATCTGAGATTCAACTATCGATCAGACCCTCCTCTCCAGTACCTTGGAGTAGACTTTTCCAGGGAGGCTTAGGAGTGTGATCCACCTATAGTTGGAACACACCCTGGGGTCACCCTTCTAAAAGATGGGGACCACCACCCCAGTCTGCCACTCCACAGGAACTGCCCCTGATGACCACGCAATGTTGCGGAGATGTGTCAACCACGACAGCCCTACAACATCCATAGCCTTGAGATACCCAGGACAAATCTCATCCACCCCTGGGGCTCTGCCGCTGTGTAGTTGTTTGACTACCTCAGCAACTTCTGCCCCCGAGATTGGACAGTCCATCTCCAGGTCTCCTGGCTCTGGTTCCTCCTCGGAATGCACGTAGGAGGGATTGAGGAGCTCCTCAAAGTATTCCTTCCACCGTCCGACTATAGCCCCAGTTGATGTCAGCAGCTCCCCATACTCACTGTAAACAGTGTGAGCGAGTTGCTGCCTTCCTCTCCTGAGGCGCCGGACAGTTTGCCAGAACCTCTTTGGAGCCGATCGATAGTCTTTCTCCATGGCCTCACCAAACTCCTCGCAGGCCCGAGATTTTGCCTTGGTAACTGCCACTGCTGCACCCCGCTTGGATATCCGGAACCTGTCTGCTGCCTCCGGAGACCCACAGACCAGCCATGCCTTGTAGGCCTCCTTCTTCAGCCTGACGGCTCCCCGAACCTCTGGTGTCCACCAGCGGGTACGGGGGTTGCCACCATGACTGGCACCGGCCACCTTGCGACCACAGCTAGCAACAGGCGCCTCAACAATCGCAGAGTGGAAAAAGGCCCACTCGGAGTCAATGTCCCCCACTGCTCTCGGGACGCGGTCAAAGCTCTGCCGGAGGTGTGAGTTGAAGACCTCTGAAGTGAGTTGAAGACTGTACACACCACATTACACTTTACTGCTTATTTCACATAGTTGGATGTTAAACTGCTTCTTGCTTCCAGTATTGGTCATTTTAGGTTAGTCCAGTCATCCAGAAACAAGACTCAGGGTAGATATTTGTTTCTGCTGTCGGACGATAGAACTAGTATGAATTACTCAGTGGAGCGCGGGTCCGGTAGACTACCTGCTATCCGTTGCTATCCTGAAGCTCTCATCATGTTCGCTCGTCTCAACTCATGAGTGAAAAAAACAAAAGCTCTCCGCTGCTCCTTTGTCACTCAACAGAGAGAAGGAGAAAAACCTCTCACTCTATAAACTGCGATAAAGCAATACTCGTGAACCGAGTTGCTACTTTTGGCACTTCTTTGGAGAAATAAATCTAGGGGTGAAAAATCTGTAAATCTAGCAAAAATGACAGTTGGAAAAACAGAAGTGGAACTGGAACTGAAGGGGAATATGCAATCTGATTTAGGGCTGAAACGATTCCTCGAGTACCTCGAATAATTCGAGTACAAAAAATCCTCGAGTCAAATTCTCTGCCTCGAGGATTCGTTTAATTCATATTTAATTAATTCATGGCTTTGCAATCACCCGGGGTCATGTTTCACCCGGACCGAAATAAGTGACGCACATGCCCACTGGGCTGAATGCACACGCGAGTAGCGAATATAACTTAACTTTCTCTTAAGCCATGGCGGACAACTTGAACCCCGGTGGAGTGCGAAAAAGACAGAAAAAGTCAAAGGTGTGGGAGCATTTTTCACGTCGTAAGACGGAAAACGTAGTCCAGTATAAATACTGTAAAATGGATTTAGCCTACCACAACACCACATCCTCGATGCTGCAGCACCTGTAAATGTCTCTTCTGCAAGCGGACTCGGAGCCTCTACAAGATAATGCATTTTAGCCTGTATTTCTATATATTCTGCGGACACTGTGCGACTTTTTCATTTGTAGCACTCAATTTCAGCTCACACCGTACGTCTGGTAGCAACACGTCGGACTTTTTATTGTGTTATTGATGTCTGTTGTCCCTCGGGGTTTCTGCAGGAGGACACGGGTATTTGAGTGTGGCGGAGGAAAACGAAAGAAAGTAAATAAATGTTTTGTGATCAGTATAATTTGACAAAACCACAGCAAACATGCTTTCTCGACAATCCTTGTTAGTGTGAGAAAAAAAAGTGTAGAAATTAAAACGGACGTGTGTTAATAGGGAAACAGCCGGCGAGCCGTTTGTGCATGCGCCGTGAGCGGTTCTGGTTCTGTTTGGGCCGCAGCCGCTGGCAGCGCTACTTCTACAGTTATCCTCCTAGTTTTTGTCTGGCTTGCAGGCTAGCAGATTCTCGCACGAGGGGAAAATCGGCTCAGGTTGTATATTTTTTGCACAGACATTTGTTTACTGTGAAGTAAAGTTGAAGTGCTCAAGTTTTGCAAACTAATTTTGAATAAAACTTGAAGAATAACTGGCAATTGCTTTCTCATTTTAAGAGGCCTTTCATATTTTATAACATGCTATGTGATATAATGGTTTACAAACACAAAAGGGTAATTTATTAGAGTACTCGATTAATCGAAAAAAATATTCGATAGAGTACTCGATTACAAAAATATTCGATAGCTGCAGCCCTAATCTGATTGGTTGGAAGCGTCATGTGGGGCACTGTGCCAGCTAGATGCAGAAATGAAAGGAGAAGCGCTGCAGCCCAATATTGCCCAAAATGTTTAATCCGTTTGTTTATCCACAAGGAGGGAAAAAAAAATTTCCAGGACAACTCAAAAATTTCCAGGACATTTTGCAATTTCCCCCATTTTCCATGTGTTTTCCATGACTGGAAAATTGGGACTATCATTTTCCAGGTTTTCCAGGTTTTCCAGGACGCGTGGGAACCCTGCAAGGGTAGTGATTGAAGCGCTCGTCATTCCATGGCACTTTGCAGTGCATCTTTGCGCTTCCGTGTCTGGTGTGTTCCAGACGTAGGTGTCGGATCATAGTCAAACTACAAAGAAACTACACAGGGGTCCATCTGGAACTGAGACAACTAGCTAATAAATCAAAATGTGTTTCTTTTGCTAGTTTTAAGAATTCTAGCCAAGCAACTTTTGCTTACCTGAAAGCAAGAAACTGGATCATATTTAAGGATTTTTATCATGCTGTTTTTCTAGAGAAGAATTTGTTTTCGTTGTTGACTAACAATATGTAAAAGTACTGTTTTTGCAGTGTGTTCTGGGATGTTTGTTTAAGCTGGTAATACAAATGTTCTCTATTGATCCAGTTTAGTAGGCAGTTGAATGGCAGCAAGCTCTTTTACCGTGTCTGACTGTGCCAGCGGGGCAGAAACAGCCCTCCACACAGGAAAGCACACCGCACTGAGAGTATGGACTGTGTCCAACACTTGGACACAACAAAGCACAGGCTGGGCCACAGGGGTTGTAAACTAGTCCTTTTTCGCACTGTAGAGCTGCCAGAAAAGTAAAAAGAAGTTAGAAAAAGACTGTCGGACATAAATGTGCAGTAGTGCCTGCCACCGTTTGACCTACGACAGAGCTCCTGGGACCTCCAGCGGATGTAAATTCCTCGTCGGTTGCACTCTTCAGCATAGGCTGCAATAGCTGTGCAGAGACACTCACAGTCCCCACCGGAGTCACACCTAACTCACACACGCACGCACACACACACACACACACACACACACACACACACACACACACACACACACACACACACACACACACACTAGTTCAGCTTTCAAAAACACTTCTTGAACACACAAGTTATGAAAAGCGTTGCACTCACCCACAAGCATCAAAGACACACCAGTCATAAAACTGATGGAAGGGCACCTCAGCGTGGCACAGAGAGAAGAGCTCCTGAGTCAGAACAGCACACCTTTTCCTTGCCCACAGCACTCTGTGAGCGTTCAGCTGCGAAGACAAAGTGTACGTTTTCGGTAGCTGTTGAGGCTAACGGAAGCGCACATGTGTCTGGATCAAACTCACAGCACAGGGATCTCTCAGGTCCTGGTTTTCCACATCAGGGCAGGAAAGGGTGACCTTCCAAGAATTCCCAAACAGCTCAGGTGTAGATTCTTCTATTCCCTGTCTTGTTGTGAAGTCATTCTCAGAGTTTCCGTCAAAATTACCACACAAGCCTCCAACTCGGCCTCTCAGGTGGGCCACCAAACGCACGTACACACGCATACCTGTTAAATACACATTGAGTTAAAGGGTGTATATAAAGTGATACTAGACTTCTGATCTAGCCTACCTCCATCCCAAAGCACAGTGACTCCAAGTTGGGAAGAAAGGGAGACAAATAGGCCCATTTTTTCCATAGTTAGACCACTGCCACTGTAGGTCTTTGGTAGTGCGACTGGCATTCCATTTACTGTCACTGCTTTACCTAAAGGTCACAGATGTTAACCATCAGCACCTATCCCCCTCATTCAGACTAAATTAAACATCATCTACAACTGTTTATATGCTGGTGAAGGTTCTCAGTCACCCAGGTCATGGTATTCACAAAGGTTTAGACGAAGGCAACTGGATTTTCTTTGGTTTCTTGAAGACGTTCGCTTCTCATCCGAGGAGCTTTGTCACTTCTGACTAGAATATGGGAGGGTCAAGCTAATAAGCTGTAGCTGTCTGTTGTTATTTAATGAGCAGAAACTACTCTGAGTACCCCTCCTCTCCATCCCCTGATGAGTCGTTAGCCTCTACTGTAAGGAAATCGTTGTGTTGATTAGATGCAGGAAGGTGTCCTAGACTGAAACTGCTTAGGAATGAGATTAAAGCTGCATTATAGGTACTGCAGGTGAAATCTAAGCCCCTCCCCTATTTAAAGCAGGTATGCAGTCACTACATTGGACTGCATAAACTTAAAGACAAAAACACCCCTCCCGAGAGGGGGCAGGGGCTTTTCTGGTTGCGGTCTCCCTGGGGTCCCTGTACTCTGGAACAGCTCCTGGATCTCTGGGACTTGGAGCTCCCTCTATCTTCTACACATCTTTGGGGGCAGATCTGTGACCCCTCACACTCTATTGGATGCTCCTATAGAGAAACCTTACATATACAAGCACGTGAACACACAAGGGTGCTCATTTGGTGCTCTCATATGTATGGACTAGGGCATTTTCAACACATGTCTTAAGGCTGCACTGTAAAAAATGACTGTGAATTACACAGTAATTTACTGTGTTTCTGTAAAGTAACTCACTGTGAATGTATTTAAAGTAAAATACTGTATAATTGACAGTAACTGTTGCAGTACTGTATAAATCACAGTAATAAATGCAATACTGTAAAACTTCACAGCAGACTAAGTTCTACTGTAGTAAGTCACAGTAATATAATCACTACTGTAAGAAACAAAGCAAAAATTTACAGTAGTATGAAAATACTGCATAAATTATGGTAATACATGCAATACTTTAAAAATTCACAGCATACCAAGTTCTACTGCATTAAGTCACAGTAATATCATCACAACTGTAAAAAACAAAACAAGACTTTACAGTAATGGGAAATTATTGTATAAATCACTGTAATAAATACAATACTGTATAAATTCACAGCAGATCAAGGTCTACTGTAGTAAGTCACAGTAATATCATCACAACTGTAAAAAACAAAATAAGACTTTGCAGTAATGGGAAATTATTGTATAAATCACTGTAATAAATACAATACTGTATAAATTCACAGCAGATCAAGGTCTACTGTAGTAAGTCACAGTAGCATATTCACTACTGTCAAAAAAAGAGAAAGAAATTACAGTAGTGTGAAATTACTGCATAAATTATGGTAATACATGCAATACTTTAAAAATTCACAGCATACCAAGTTCTACTGCATTAAGTCACAGTAATATCATCACTACTGTAAAAAACAAAACAAGATTTTACAGTGATGTGAAATAATTGTATAAATCATTGTAATAAATACAATACTGTATAAATTCACAGCAGATCAAGTTCTACTGTAGTAAGTCACTGTAATATCATCACTACTGTAAAAAACAGAGAGTTAAATTACAGTGGTGTGAAACAATTGCATAAGTTATAGTAATGAATGCAATACTGTATAATTCACAGCAGACCAAGTTCTACTGTTGTAATTCACAGTAATATAATTACTACTGTAAGAAAAAATGCAAAAATTTACAGTAGTGTAAAATTACTGCATAAATTATGGTAATACATGCAATACTTTATAAATTCACAGCATACCAAGTTCTACTGTAGTAAGTAACAGTAATATAATCACTACTGTACAAAACAAAACAAGATTTTACAGTGGTGAGAAATTTCACAATGACTTATTGTGTACTGGATAAAAACATACTGCAGAAATTCACAATAATAATTTAAATTCACAGTAACATGTGTACCATAGGGAATTGCAGTACCTATTACAGTACTGTAGAAATTCACAATAATATATTGGAATTTAAAGCAACATATTATTTATTGTTATAACAACATGTAAATACTTTAAAAGCTCACAGTAACCATTACAGTATACTGTTGAAATTCAGTTACATATTGTGTACTATAGAAACCTCAACCAGCTGTAAAATGTCACAGTTCATCACGTACTGTGTAAAACTACAACCAAAGGTAATTTCAGAGTGATATCGTGTACTTCGGGAAACCACATCAAGCAACATGATACTGTAAAAATTCACAGTAATTGTTTTAATTGTACAATGTATTTTTAAGTAATTATAGCAACCAGTACATTACTGTAAAGATTTGCAGTAACATCATATATAACCATTGGGTATAGCCTCTCCCTGGGCTGCCACCTTACCGTGGTGGAGGGGTTTGAGTGTCCCAATGATCCTAGGAGCTAAGTTGTCTGAGGCTTTATGCCTCTAGTAGGGTCACTTATGGCAAACAGGTTCTAGGTGAGGGATCAAAGAGCAGCCTGAAGACCTCTTATGATGAATAAATTCAATGGAAACTGTGTACCCTTGCTCGGACGTGGGTCACCAGGGCCCCCCTCTGGAGCCAGGCCTAGAGGTGGGATACGTTGGCGAGCCCGGCCGGTCACAGCCCGAAGAGGAAACGTGGGTCCCCCTTCCCATGGGCTCACCACTCATGGGAGGGGCCAAAGGGGTCAGGTGCAGTGTGTGACAGGTGGTAGTCGAGGGCGGGGGACCTTGGCGGTCTGATCCTCGGCTAAAGAAGCTGGCTCTTGGCACATGGAATGTCGCCTCTCTGGTGGGGAAGGAGCCTGAGTTGGTGTGTGAGGTTGAGAGATTCTGACTAGATATAGTCGGTCTCACCTCAACGCATGGCTCTGGCTCTGGAACCAGTTTCCTTGAGAGGGGTTGGACACTCTACCACTCTGGAGTTGCTCCCACTGAGAGGTGCCGAGCAGGGGTATGCAGGGCATACTAGTTGCCCCCCATCTTGGTGCCTGTACGTTGGAGTTTACCCCGGTGAATGAGAGGGTATCATCCCTCCGCCTACGTGTGGGGGGGGACAGGTTCTGACTGCGGTCTGTGCTTATGCACCAAACTACAGTTCAGACTACCCACCCTTTTTGGAGACCTTGGAGGGGGTGCTGGAGAGTGCTCCTTCCAGTGACTCCCTCATTCTGCTAGGGACTTTAACGCTCATGTGGGCAACAACAGTGAGACCTGGAGAGGTGTGGTTGGGAGAAACGGCCCCCCTGATCTGAATTCGTGCAAGTGGTGCTCGCTGCAGAACCACAAAGGCGGAGCTGCACCAGAAGGTGGAGCTGCACCAGAGTCAGCCCCGCCCATTCCAGAATCAGCCCCGCCCATCCTATCGGAGTCAGTCCAATTCCTTCCAGTTGTCAGACTTGATAGCATTCTGGAAACAAAGAGGGTGTTATAGCTAAAAAATGCAAGATTGAGGAGGGAGTTGAGAAGTTAATTGAACAGTTTTTGTAAAGGTTCCATATAATTAAAAATCTAACTTTTGGAACTTTTAATCATGTTATATTGTCATTTCCTCATAAGAAACACGCCAAAGCCATTTTTGGCCTCATTCATGCATTTTCTTCCCATCTCAGCTTCAATTTGGTCTCCTCCCCCAAAGTGGGTCTGGTCTTGGTTCTCAAATCTGGATATTCTGTGAATTTTCTGACAATTTATTTCTGAAATGACTTCTACTGAGACACCGCCAGAAAAATCATACATCCCATCTACAAAGACACACCAAATAACATAATAAAATGTAACGCCACCTGATTTTTATCAGATGTGGTGGTGTAGTGGTAATGGTGTCAGGTTGACATGCAGTTTTGCGCAGGTTCGCCTCCCAGCAGTGGAAATATTCTATAATCTCTTTTCCTCATTTCTAGCTACACTTGCCAGTACTATGTTTACAACAATTTATTGGTATGCCGTTTAACATATAATGACTAATGTGTTTTTTTTATTTATTCATTCGTTTATTTAGCCAGTGTGAGTCCATCTGTGAGCAGAGTTTCAACTAAAATGCTGTTTAGGAACGACCAAATTCAAAGAACTTGTAGAGACATAAATATTTTGCTATAAATGAACATTACAACTAAAATATGAACAAATTAAATGTTTCAGCTGGCTGAATAGATTGTTGCCGACCCCACCGAGAATCGAACCAGCATCAGCTGAGGGGAAAGCAAAACGTTAGTCAGACGATCTTGCCACTGGACTACCAGAACCCACAGGAAGGGTACATGCTGTTGTACAGGACTTTTGTTAGAGCGGCTGTGGGCAGATATTCGCTACGAGAAACCTTTTTATTTCGGGATATATTCAGACTTTGTCATGTAGCAAGTTATATTTATCTTGTTTAATTGGAGCACAGAACATAGCATTAACGACTGTAAACTAGTAACAGCCGTAATTCATGTGGGTCAGGTCAGTTTGCGATAAAGTTGAAAACAAAAACGGAAGTCAGTGGGCTAGGCTGAGTTTGCGTGAATGGGCGGGGTTGACTCTGGTGCAGCTCCACCTTATGGTGCAGCTCCGCCTTTGTAGTTCTGCAGCGAGCACCCTCTCAATTCGTGTGGTGTTTTGTTGTTGGACTTCTGTGCCAGTCATTGATTGTCCATAATGAACACCATGTTCAAACATAAAGGTGTCCATATGTGCTCTTGGCACTACGATACCTTGGCCTCAGCTCGATGATCAACTTTGTTGTTGTTTCATCTGACCTGTGGCCGTATGTCTTGGGACACTCAGGTGAAGAGAGGGGCGGAGCTGTCAACTGACCACTACCTGGTGGTGAGTTGGCTCAGATGGTGGGGGAGGATGCCGGTCAGACCAGGCAGGCCCAAACGTATCGCAAGAGTATGCTGGGAACGCCTGGCAGAGTCCCCTGTCAAAAGGAGCTTCAATTCTCATCTCCAACAGAACTTCCAAAATGTTCCAGGGGAGGCGGGGGACATTGAGTCTGAATGGACCCTGTTCTGTGCCTCTATTGTTGAGGCGGCTGACCGGAGCTGTGGTCGCAGGATCGTCGGTGCCTGTCGTGGTGGCAACTCCCGAACCCACTGATGGATACCGGTGGTTAGGGATGCTGTCAAGCTGAAGAAAGAGTCCTATCAGGCCGTTTTGGCCTGTGAGACTCCAGAGGCAGCTGACGAGTACTGACGGTCCAAGCGGAACGCGGCTTGGGTGGTCGTTGAGGCAAAAACCTGGGCGTGGGAGGAGTTTGGTGAGACCATGGAGCAAGACTTCCGTATGGCTTCAAGGAGATTCTCGTCCACCATCCGGCGCCTTGGGGGGGTGGGGGGGTGGTGGGGGGGGTGAGCAGTGCGCTACCAACACTATTTATAGTGGGGACGGTGTGCTGCTGACCTCTTACTCAGGACGTTGTGGATCGATGGGCAGAATACTTCGAAGACCTCCTCAATCCCACCGACATGTCTTCCAGTGAGGAAGCAGAGTCTGGGGACTTTGAGTTGGGCTCTCAAATCTCTGGTGCTGAGGCCACTGAGGTGGTTAAAAAGCTCCTCTGTGACAAGGCCCCAGGGGTGGATGAGATCCGCCTGGAGTTCCTTAAGGCTCTGGATGCTGTGGGGCTGTGTTGGCTGCAATATCGCGTGGACATCGGGGGCAGTTCCACTGGACTGGCAGATTGGGGTGGTGGTTCCCTTATTTTAAAAGGGAGACCGCAGGGTGTGTTCCAACTACAGGGGATCACACTCCTGAACATTCATGGTAAGGTCTATTCAGGGGTTCTGGAGAGGAGGGTCCATCGGATTGTTGAACCTCGAATTCAGGAGGAGCAATGTGGTTTTCGTCCTGACCGTGGAACACTGGACCAGCTCTATACCCTTAGGAGGGTCCTGGAGGGTGCGCCAGAATTTGCCCAACCAATTTACATGTGTTTTGTGGATTTGAAGAAGGTGTTTGACCACGTCCCTCTGGGGGCCCTGTGGGGGGTACTCCGGGAGTATGGGGTACCAGGCCCTCTGATACGGGCTGTTAGGTCCCTGTATGACTGGTGTCAGAGCTTGGTCCGCATTGCTGGCAGTAAGTCAGGCTCGTTCCCAGTAAGAGTTGGACTCCGCCAAGGCTGCCCTTTGTCACCGATTCTGTTCATAACCTTTATGGAAAGGATTTCTAGGCGCAGCCAAGGTGTGGAGGGCATCCGTTTTGGTGGCCTGAGGATCAGTTCTCAGCTTTTTGCAGATGATGTGGTCCTGTTGGCTTCATCAGAACGTGATCTTCAGCTTTTGCTGGAGCGGTTCGCAGCCGAGTGTGAAGCAGCTGGGATGAGAATCATCTCCTCTAAATCTGAGACCATGGTTTTGATTTGGAAAAGGGTAGAATGCCTTCTTTGCCTCAGGGATGAGGTCCTACCCCAAATGGAGGAGTTTAAGTATCTCGGGGTCTTGCTCACGAGTGAGGGAAAACTGGAGCGTGAGATCGATAGGCGGATTGGTGCTGCATCTGCAGTGATGCGGGCGTTGTACCAGTCTGTCGTAGTGAAGAGAGAGCTGAGTCAGAAGGCGAAGCTCTCCATTTACTGGTCAATCTACGTTCCTACCCTCACCTATGGTCACGAGCTTTGGGTAGTGACTGAAAGAATGAGATCGCGGATAAAAGCGGCCGAAATGAGTTTTCTCCACAGAGTGGCTGGGCTCTCCCTTAGAGACAGGGTGAGAAGCTCTGTCATTCGGGAGGGGCTCGAAGTAGACCCGCTGCTCCTCCACATGGAGAGGAGCCAGTTGAGGTGGCTCGGGCATCTGGTCAGGATGCCTCCTTGACGCCTCCCTGATGAGGTTTTCCGGGCATGTCCAACTGGGAGGAGGCCTAAAGGTAGACCCAGGACACGTTGGAGGGACTATGTCTCTCACCTGGCCAGGGAACGCCTTGGGATTCCCCCGGAGGAGCTGGCCCAAGTGGCTGGGGAGAGGGATGTCTGGGCCTCTCGACTTAGGCTACTGTCCCTGCGACCTGACTCCAGATAAGCGGGTGAAAATGGATGGATGGATGGGTGTTATAGTAACCTGAATGGTACTACAGAAATATCTAGTAATATGACATTTACAGTAACATATTGTGTACTTTAGGACATGAAAGCAATGGTTAGGAATGGCTCCCTTTGTTTCAAAGTTAAACATCAAAACAGACAACACTGTCAAACAGGTTTTTCTTAATATCAAAATTGAGTATAATCATGTGGGGGGCTAAGACCATTACTTGGTCTGAGTTTGGCTTCAATGGGGTCAAAGGTCACCACAATGTGCAAAAAATCCCCTTAATGAAATTTTAAATGACAAAATGTAGGGAAAATGAATAACTTCCTAACCTTTTGACCTAAGGAGCTGAAATTTTAATGTCTAGATTGTGGTGCTCGAGCCATACACTGTGCAAATTTTTAGACTCGCAGCACCTTGGGAAGTGTCAAAAGTCACAGAGGTCAGCCATTGAAGTGGCCTTTTGGCCTGCTTTTGTCTAACAACTCAACTCAACTCATGCGTTGAGATTTAAACATGAAATCTGAGTATGTTGCTTATCAAACGGACTTTACCCGCATATCTCGGTGCAGTTATGATGGGACCTCTGGGGGTCTACTTGGCCTTCCAAAGTTCTTTCAGAGTTGTGTTTTGGGGTGATTGATAGGGTCTCTTCACAAGCCAACAGGCAAAGCTTCAAACAATTTGAAAAACTGACTTTTAACTCTATGGGTTAGCTGATGCCGTTACGTCTAGGCTTGTATATGCTGTTATGTTTTTATTGTTTGTTTCTTAAACTTTTTACTGGTTTTAAATGTTTTTATTTTTATTGTACAGCACTTTGGTGGCATGTTTCATGCCTGTAAGGAGCTTTCTAAATAAAGGTGATTGACTGATTGATCGATAAGATTATTCTAAAGTGACCCCTTGGGGATCATCTGACCTGAGTCTGGGGTCAAAGGTTGCTGCGTGGCAGCCAAAATGTATTTCTTTGAAATTTGAATTTAGAAAATGGTGGGAAAATGAATAACTTTAAAACTATTTGACCTATGAGGCTGAAATTTGTGTAGAATAGAATAGAATAGAATAGAATAATCCTTATGTCCCACAATATGGATATTGAGTCATAGCAGCTAGTTTGTAAAGTAAATGTTTTGCTCCAAGTTAAATATTCAGATTACAAACTAAATACGTTGGTGTGACCTAATTATTTAATTTGTAAAATAAACATTTAAGTCTAAATTAAACATTTGGCTTGTAATATTATTATTTAGTTGGAAACTTTAACATTTATAAATGTATGAATAATCATGGTGAAAATATTACTTAGAAAAATGAACCACCTATTTTTTACCTTCTTCTAGTTTAACTTAATTGCTGCAAAAATTATGTTTGATTTTAAATGGCACCACACAGATGTGCAGAAATAAAAATTATTAATACTTTAAACTATTATTCACAGCATTTTAACCTATTAAAATTTTAATTATATTTCAGTTGATTGCATTTTGCTGCTTCCACCAAGTCTCAGAATTAGTTTTCTGAATTATACCGTACCAAATATAATTTTTTCTACAGTCTTTGTATTAAACCCAGTTACTAGGAACTACTTTTTCTTCTGCCTTCCACAGTACAACTCATTAACTATTCAGGAAAACGGTCAGATCAGATAGATAATAATATTAACTGCATTTTGCGATGTAGGTGATGACTAACATGCAGTTACTGTGTTATTTATAAATGGTGTATTTTACTGGTAATTCATCTCGAGTCCCAGTATTCATGCGCTCATGCCCGGGAAAGCACCTGGCTCACGTGATCACGGTTCACAAGCTGTAGCCAGCGACGCTGGGCTGCTCATTGGTCCAGCCGACAATTGCGCGGCAGTCTTTGGCGGTGTTCTAACCGGTTCTAACCGAACAGCGGCAAGAAAGAAAAAGAACAGGAGGAAAGAACTTCAGCTGCAGGAATAAAGGGATTCGCAACGTTCTCCAGTCTGCTGCAGGACGACGAAGACTGTTTTCTCGACGTAGATGCGTGGAGCATCATTGCATGTAAGTGTCCTTTCTCTTTACTGACTTTTAGTCAAACATTGCTTGCTCAGACTAGTCACCGATACTTGAGAAAGGATAAGTTTGAGTTAACTGCCGTTCTGGTTCAAAATGTCTTACACGTGTACTGTTTGTAAATTCAAAGCTGTGTCAACTCCCGCATTTATTCGACATGTTAAAATGCACAGAAATGTCGCTAACATTAGATTTCACTGTGGCTATGCAAATTGTCCTTCTGCTTTTTCAACGGTAATTGCTCTTCAAAAGCATATGTGCAGAGTTCATACGACCACAGTTAAATCAAGGGCGCAAACGCAAGGACATGCTTTGGCTTTCATGCAAATTTGAGGGGTGTACCTTTGTGTCAGACCATTCAGTGTGTTACAGGTAAAAGACATGGACTCCATTGAGCATGCAATACAGAGCGTGCTACCACAGCTACAGAGAGAGAAGGTGGAAGCAGTGATTCACGAGTTTGAAACCACATTGGGTGTGGAAGGGCCAGATGATCTTCAGTTTATCAAAGAGGCAGACATCAGTCACCTACTATCGCCCATTCAGTGCAGAAGATTGATTAATTCTTTCAAAAGTCGTAAGCTGTCTCAATTAGCCTACATGTTTATGTTCACTGCTATTGTATTTTGATGATAATGACTATTAAGATGAAAAATGTTAGAATGAAACAAAATTAACCATTATGTTTTTTGTGCCTATGTCAATTTGTTATGCAGATCCAAAAAGTCCTCAGCCTATCACCTCCTCACCCGTTTCTTCCCCCTCTAGCTCATTTTCAAATGAGCCTTGCACCAGTCCATTAACCAGTCCACAAGGACACAGCAAATGGGTAGACGGTTTTCAGGTGCAATGGGACAAAATGAGGCCCGCTCTCCAAAGAGCCATTGATGATGGTAATCGTCCAGAGCCAGGGGATCGCAGACACATGGTGAAAGTCATTGTTGATTCCATGAGAGAACACTGCTTGAACCCGACACGAAAAGACTGCACAACAGTAGCAAAAGCTATAACTCAGATGTATCCTGGCAGCTTTTTAGATAAAACAGATGAGGGAGAAAGTATTGGATGTGGATACTTCACTTTACTGCAGCAGCTGAAAACCAGAGTTGAATATGTCAACAGAGACAACACACTCTCCCGCCTGAGGAGGCCCAGAAGGTCAGACACAAGTGATGATGGACAGCCGCCACCACCTGCCAAATGTGCTAAAATCGACAGTTATGGTTGTATTAACTGGCAGCCACAGGAGTATCCAGAGGGGGAAACGGCTCAATCACTAGAAGAAAAGAGGAAAGAAATGATAGATATTTTTACTCAAGATGGACCAAAGGCAGCTGAGAGAGGAAGGGTAAAGGAACTTATGACAAATACATATTCAAAACAGCGAGAAGACATCAATGCTGACCCATCTCCCAGCATTCTGGACATAAGTAAACGGTGGCCATTTCTCCTGTCTTGGAAGCTCTTACTTTCCCACTTCACTACCCTGACTGGTGTTGACCTGTACACCAGACTGAAGGATGACATGGATAAAAAGGAGAAGAGGCTCCTGGAGTACTTCGGATGTCAGGTGATGAGTTGGACCAAGGAAGTTAAAGCTCTTCTGAAAGATGCTTTAAAGGCAAACCGAGAGGGCACAGATGGTCTTGCAGCACTCCTGGTGATGATGACCCATTTCAAGGAAGCAGAGGACGCCCTTTTCATCCTTGCTGATGTAAGTTATTATATTGGTCTTAAATAATTCTTAATGTAAAAAGTTCTTTATTAATTGTAAATAGGGATGCACCAATACACTTTTTTTCACTTTTGACACCATTATCTGAGGTTTAGTATCAGTCGATATTAGTGCTCAATTTGTGAATCAAACCTTCCCGGAACGCAAATACTGGGCGGGGGGTTGGTTCGCTGGAGTTTTTGACAATTAAAATTGCGCCCACATTTTCTAAGTTAACACAACTCTTTTGACAGCAGTAGTTTCAGCATCTTTACTGTCCCCCTGCTTTAGCACTCTCCCCTCTCCCCTTATGCAGTGGCCGCACAGGTGCTTCTCTCAGAGTTCCTGCTGCTCTAAACATTAAAATAATTATTTCATTTTCTGTTCCTCACGTCTGATTACCTTCAATGGTGTCTGTTGTTGCAACCACCAGGTACAAAAACTAACTTGTTTTCATTTGACTATTTTTCTGTCCTGCCTGTTTATTATCTTCCTGCATCTCCTCTCAATCCTAAAGAGAAACTGCTACCTGGGTTCATATATATTCACCTTATGAGTTACCTTTGAACTGCAGTTCTAAAAGATCTACCGACCGCAAAAACAGTGGTCTGCGCGCCAGCCGCACTGGTGATGAAGTCACCGGAGGACAAAACAGGTGATGCGCTCCGCTCCACAGCAGCAAAAAGCATCAGGCACAAATAACAGACAGAAAACTTAAAAGGAAATGAGCCGACATGAACGATCGCGTGTTAAATTTGTTTTTGAGGTGGTGACACCTAATTTGATAATGTTACTGTGGCCGTGCTCAAGACGCAGATGTCTGGAGCACGTCAACGATCAGAGCTTTGCACCTATAATCTCCGGAGAGTCTGCATGAATAATGTAATATCAGTAGAACCAGGATCGTTTTCGGGCTCCCCCTGGGTGTGTAAGCTGAGGGCTTCCAGGGGAGCCTGTCTTCTTTTGGGGTGAGTCGGGGTCCCTTCAGCTGACCCGTAGTTCAAACCATGCGTATAGCACAAGTTGGTTGCGCGAGTTGCCGGATCCTAGCAGACAGTTGCCAGAACGGTCCTTTCAAAATAAGACAGTTCCTGGATCTTGTTCCGGCGAGATCCGGCTCAAATTAAGCCCTGGTCGATATTGATCTCATACCGATACAAAAATCCAACACTTTATTGCATAATGAACTACATATGAAAAAGACTGCACTGCAAAAACTGATTTCTAAGAAAGTAAAAACACTCCTTTTTAAACATTTTTCTTTTTAGTCCAAACAGATTTTAAAAAAATCCCCAGAAAAATAACATTACTTAAAATTAGCTAAAAATTCTTAACTATGATCCAGATTTTCTAGTTTTGAGTTAAAAAAAAATCTGCCAGAGAGGTAAGCGGTAAGAGGTAAAAAGTTGCTTGGCTAGAATTTGTAAAACTAGCAAATAAATGGATTGTTTTTTTTTTTACTTAACTTGAGCAAAACCTTGCGAGACTTCATAACTGCTGCCTTTTAACTATGAACTGCTTTAAATTCCCTCCAAATTGACGGTCAGTCGAAACAACGGAAAATTTGCGATACGTACTGGAACAGAGCACGTTGCTCTTTTGCCGCTGACCGCTCCTGCATGTCGCCTCCTGTGGGTCGAACCCTTAATAAACCAGGGTTTCCCTTACATAGGCGTAGCCGTGGAGGGCCGCCACGGCTGAAATCCCACCGCCACGCCTACAACATCCCAAGTTTTATTGATGTTTTTTTTTTTTTTTTTTTTTTTGCGCGGTTTCCCGAAGAAGCAGCGGGAACTACTGTGTTGTTGCTTGTGATCACAGCCGGCAGGTAGCAAGGAGGAGGAGGCAGGGCAGGGTGGTTACAGCTATGAGCGTACGGATAAAGCATTTTTGACGAATACGAGCAAGAAACGAGTGTAAAACTCGAAAATATCCGTAATCGTGCTGAATGAAATCCTCATTGGGTAACTGACTGTCTTCACGCTCTGTGATTGGCCAGTCAGATAGAGCGCCCGCCCCTCCCTACACACAAAACTGCAGCCGGGAGCTCCGTCAGCTCGGTCCAGGCATCAACGCACACACACAGACAGTAAAGCCGGGCGGACACTGTGTGACTTTTTCACTTTTTTGAGCAGATTTTCCACTCGTGCGAGAATCCACAAGATCGGGGCGAGTTTTGCGCTGAGCGTCGTGTAGTGTACAGGGGGTTACGAGAGGCGATTAACACCACGTGACCAGCTACCGATCAGCAATCGTGAGCTCGCACGGACTTCCGGAGTGTTTAATATTTATCTCGTTCCTCATGAGGGTTGAAGCGGCGCTGCGAGCAGCTGCGACCCAAAAAGTATCAGAACCGCTCACGGCGCATTCGCAATCCTGCATCAACTCCGCTCACCCGCTATTTCCCTAATAACACACGCTGTTCGTTTTTATTTCTACATGTTTTTTTACTCACAAAGATTGTCAAGAAAGCGTGTTTGTCGTGTTCATGTCAAATTAAACTGATCACAAAACACAGATTTACTTTCTTTATTTCGTTTCCTCATCCAACCCCCATAAATCCCCGTGTGTCCTCCTGCAGCACTCCCGAAGGACAACAGGCAAAACAAGACAAAAAAGTCTGACGTGTTGTGTAAAAACTGCTATTTTTAGCTTATTTTAGGTCCGACGTGTTGCTACCAGACGTACAGTGAGCACATGACTCGTGAGATCTGCCCTGCGCTGAAGTCGTACAGTTTGAGCTGAAGCTGTGTTACGAGTGAAAAAGCCGCACAGTGTCCGCCCAGCTTATTATAATGTTCCCTGTAATGCATCTTGATGTTCTTAACAAATAAATTAAATCAAAGATATTGGTCAATAATGCCAAATATGTAAATTTGTGTTTCAGTCCTTTTTATACTGGCTTAAAAATACTTCATTAAGTCTACTAAGCAGGGGTGTAGAACGTGTTTAACAGGGCCAGCCCAGTAATGATCTTGGACCAAAATAAAGGGGGCAGAGAGTCAAATAAAGGGGGCAAAAGAAGATGTTTTTCCAGATGCCAAGAAAAATCAAATGCCAAATCCCCCCTGCAAAGTGTGTCACTGAGAGTTTAAAACAGAAATTATTATTGTGCAAATATTGGTGTACTCACCTTTAATACTAGTTATTACAATGCAGCAGTCGCTGGATTGGTGCAGTTCAAAGTGGAGTGCATCAAATAAAACAATATTAGCATAAAGGTGAGACGTGTCATAACCCCCCCCCCCCCTGCCAACAACACCACCACCACAGCTGGAAAAATTCCTAGGGGAAACACTGTAAACACTAGAAATCCAAGAGGCCTTTACAGCGCTTTGCTGCCCGGGCCTAATTAAAAGACAACTTAGATGTGTTTTTCCTTTTTCTTTCTTATTCTAATGCTTTGCTGGAGTATTAGATCGAGAGCAAAATAATGTGATCAAAGCATCCCTAGTTGTTGCATTTTGCGTTTTGTCCTGTTCTCTCTGAGCCTCAGTGCATATACCAGGGACTGTCTTCTACATTTGCCAATTGTAAAACTTAAAAAGGAGTCTGTTAAGCTGTGTTAAACACTGTTTACTGTGTTTTTATTTATTTATTTTGTAAAAAGTTTAATTGTGCATTTTGTTCATCTCAATTCATCAGGTTACAACAACTCCTGCTGATGCAGAGGAACAGTTCGTCCTCCCAAGCTCCCCAAGGCTCATCGCACTTGGTAAAACTGTCATTTAGTAAAAGCAGATATAGAGAAAAATAAATCCTAAGTTGACATTAAGACTAGTGAGGAAGTGTCATTACTGCAGTGCCCAGTGAGAACATTCCAACACTGACTTGGTTGGCTGGGGACGAGACAATGATCATCCCCAGCCAACCTCCTGCCCACTCAGCCACAGCAACACTTTGCCAGGAAAGAGGGTTTGCGAAGCAGATCGCTCACGAAATTCGTGTGCTGCCTGCTTTTCCTCTGTTCACATCAGGCACAAAGTTTTCCGTCGCAATCAACAAGCGCTTCTGCTCAGCTGTTGCATTTCTTTTTTTAACTATGTTTACCAGGTACTAGTCCCCATTTACTGCTCTTTTCCTGTTTAAAAACACCCCACGTGCCTTTGCTGTTCTGTGTGTGTGCACACGCACACACCCTACCTATTTATATCTTCGGAAACTGCGCCGATCCTGCTCAGCTCTTGTGTAATTAGACCAATTCCTTTAAAATTGGGTTCGTAAATAACTTGGTGTTTTTGGTATGAAACAATGCTACTGTATATATTTATCTTTGAATTAAACGTATTTGTTTATCTAAGCAAAACAGATTCTCCCCCTCCCCATAGTTCAGCCTACACTGCGGGAATGGGTGTGTTTAATTTTCATCTCTAGTCTGTTTAGATACACAAATATGATCGCATTTATCAATCGGTGTTTTGTTTGAAAACTAGCTTTATTTTGTTAAATTTCATGGCCTGCCTCTTCTGTCTTTGAATTCCTGTCAGAACTGATGCAGCTCACTTTCATAAAAAATAGAGCACACGCCAAAACAATTGCCACATGGCGTGAGCCTTCCCAGTGCTTCGCAGCTGCTGTGAACGACACCATAAGTCAACAAGGGCGCCGAATAGAAGCGCTCTTTGTTCCACGATGCTTAGCATCACCTGTGTCTGATGTGAACTATGTATCAGACATTACTTATTTGTAATTCAATTGTTGTTTTATGTTTGATTATTGCAGGAAACACTATGTGGTCTGCGAACAAGTGGATGCTATCCATAGAGGGCAGAGTTGTAATCCCACTTTTACCTCCCATACCGGATTTTACAACTGCCTTGGCTGTCCTGTTTGCCAGTTTCTATGTATTCAACATAGAATATCAGGTGGAAGCAGTCACAACACTGGAATTCGTTCAGAGGTATTGCTAATAACATTCTAACTTAATTTTGAGCTACAATTCAATTAAAGTTTATTTACAAATATTTAGAAAAATCTCAGAACTCTTCATAGTGCTGAAAGAATAGTAATTTAAAATTAGAACAGTCGGACAATAACTAAAATCATTTGCTCATACAAATATGTTCATTCAGGACAATAAACGCTGTAAGTCTAAATATCCAATCGGCACCAAAATCATTACTATGTTTTAGCTGCACCTTGACTCTAAAGCTGCTATTCGTAATCTGCAAAATAAACTAGCTTACTCACTCAGAACTCTCACCCCTCCCATCAAGTAGCAGTCCTAGGCCATGCCCCACTGAGGAAGTGCGGTGATGTTCTGCTGCAAAATGTGCTACAAGCATAATGAGTCATGGAGCCACGTACATGCAGAAGTCTGTTTGTCGGGTGGGATTGTTTAATCATTGGTTTTGGACCAATCCATGTTTTTGGCTGAAGTTTAGACAAAAGAACCACTTAATTATTTATGTTTTTCTTTAATCTCCACAAAATATTTCTAAGAATGTTGTGTTAAAATGTTAATAGGCATGAAAAAAATCTGTTAGATTACTTATTTTGCTGATTAAAGATAGCAGCTTTAAATTTCTTATCCTTTCAAGTTGATTTCTATAAGCTTTTTGATCTGTTCTGAGAGGACTTTTGTTATGATGATGTGCTCACCAAACTGTCCATAAGTTATATTAACCTATATTTTCATTTCTATTAGGTTCCTTGTGAGGATCAATCCAAATTCCATCAAGTGCACAGCCAAGGTCCAGACGAGCAGAAAAACTGGCAGAACTGTGAAGAGAAAGACAACGGATATAAATCCACGCGTCGTTTCATTCATGAACACCTTCTCTGCATTTGACTGGCAAAACAGCTAACTTAAGGTGAGGTTCTGATACTGGTCACTACATCTATGAAGATGGGTTTGGTCTTTATTTGTCAAAAGTAGCGTAAACATATGGAGCCCATAAGGGGACATGAGCAACAAAAATCTTGTGCGTACCAGTAATTTTCTCGTGCGCACAATTTAATAACTTGTGCGTAAGAGATACTTTATCATCAGCTAATAAAAGTTAAAAGCCAGATGTTTTTGTCAAAAATTGGAATAGACTTTAATCATGAGTTTTTGTAAGATCCACATCCCTGCTGGCTATATTATTAGAATTATTCTCACAATCTATGACCTAATGCTTGGATGTGACCAGAGGGCTCATGCTGTAGGCTATGTGCGTTTGTAACAGATCATAGTCTTGGATTTGGAACTACAAAAACAAAGAAAAACGCTGAAATGAGGAAAAGCTGGCCAGAGAAATGGAACGTGCAACATTCCTTGGCACCCCTGGCTACTTTATGCAAAGAAACTTCATCTTCATTCATCACTACAGTTAATGGCATGCTACACTTGTAACGGGGTTGGGCGATTTGTATAATTTTTCCAACCTTCAATTGTCAGTCCAATAACTGACGATAGACGATACATTCGCAGATGTGTCTCTGAGCAACATAATCATGCACCGATTGAACTGCGAACAAAAAAGAAGCCCAATCATGGATATTTTAAATGGAAGCACAGTGCATAGATGTTTGATGGAAGAGAAATTTATATTCTTCCTACTTATTGTTTAATTTTGAATCTGGTCAAGTGTACGTCACAACGGTTGTTATAAACACGTTTATAGTGTTATAAAGAAGCCTCATCTTTGTTTCCTTGTGGCGCACACCATTGTGGTATTTTATTTTACTTAAATATTTTCTTGTTTTAACATAGGCGTTTGCACCTGGGTGCATTAGTGACTTAGCAGGACAAAATGAAGGGAGTGAAGCATCCTGTCAGAGACATTGAGGATCTTTGTGTCTCTGGGAGGAAGCGGAGCCACAAGTGAGCCTCGTGAGGAGAATGACGAACCTTATTGCAAAGCCAAATGCTACGGCTTTTTACATTACATTAGTGGTTATTTTGGTCTTGATAATGTCGACAATAATATCGTTTATTGTCAATAATTTGTTGAACAGCATTCCAGGTCAAGATGAACCTTAAATTAAATGAACCATGCAAGGAGAAATTCTTGGGGAAAAGATTTTTATTTTCACACAGGGATTAAGGATGGGTGCCGAATAGAGTTGGCTATCGATTCAAATTTCAAGAGTCGATTTGATTAAGATTCTCAAGATTTAGAACCGATTATTGCAATTCAGTTCAATTTTCTATATCCATTCAGGTCAGTGAACTCTTCTTCTTTTTTTTTTTGCTGTTACCTGACTATGTAGTTGTGCAGTATATTAAAATAGTAACATTCAACAACAAACTAATGAAATATTAGCAGTTTAAAATGGCTGTAAGGCCCAATCTCTCTCTCTCAGAATGTAACTTTTCACAAACAAGCTGTCTGAATCAGCAAACTGAACCAGGAACAGCCAACAGAAGATGTAAGATGTACACACAAATGCATCAATGGAACACAAACCTAGGGCATTATGAACAATAAGAAAGTAAGAATCCATCCAAAAGCTATGTGCACACACACACACATACACACACACACACACACACACACACACACACATACACACTTACACACACACACACACACAAACACACTTATTTTTTGATTTTTATACGGTCCTCACTAAACACAAATGCTTTTTAACCATATTTGTCAGATATATTTTTTGGCTTGAACAGCTTCAGGGTTGACCTTCCCTTAAATGTAATCATTTGGTCCAAGAAAATGTCCATGTCTGGACCACAGATGGCTGGGATACGTGGAATATTCATTTGTGTTGCACCCCTTGACTTCCATTGACTTCACATTCCCTCTTCATCTGTCTTAATTAGCTGAGTTTTTTATTGTGATTGTTTTATTTTCAGGATGTTGCTGTGGAGCAGCCCTACAGAACTGATGGACTGGGTGAGGGACCCTAAGAGGCAAGGAGTCTGTACCAAGAGTACAAATTTTTTTTTACATCGCGGTATGGAAAAATAGTGTTTTTTGTTGACATGTCAATGCCACTGTTTTGACAGTTTTAAGGTTATTGAGGTTCGTAATATTGCAATATGTTCACAACATGTTCTAGAAACACAATGGTGATCATGTATCATTATTTATCTGGATACTTCTATCCATTGTTTTAAGTAGTTTTTGTGTTCTTTGAATACACAAATGTTCACAGCATGTATACAAAAATGTTGACATGTTATTGCCTGTTTTTATAGATATGGCTATGGCTAGTTGTATTGTAATGTGTGTACAACATGTTCTAAGAACTTAATGATGATTATACTTTTTTGCCAATGTTATCTGTGGATATTTATATCCATTGTTATAGAAATAAATGGGCAAATGTAACTTTTGTTGTCCTAATTTATTTAGTAAGATACAGCATAACATAAATCAAAAGAACACCTGCAATATTTTAACTTTAAAAGACAGTAATGCAATTTTTACTATACAGTTAAAGTACTATTTTTTAGCCAAAAATACTAAACTTGGAATTTACTGTTATTTCATTTATAGTTAAAACACCAATGGTGTAATCACAAGCGCAGCAATTGAAAAATTAAATTTATTTTACAGTGAAACATGGTAGCAAAATTAGTTAATTTATAATTGCAGTAATCCTACTGTAAAAAGGGAAATTCATGCAGTGTTTTGAAGTACGGTTACAATAACAGTACTTTTACATAAACAGTAAAGCACTGTGTGTAGTTACAATTAATTTTGCAGTTATCCCAATATTACTGTAATATAAACAGTAATATATAAAATTTACTGTGTTAGATTTTGAAGTTAAAATAATGTATACTATAACAAAACATACAGTAATTGTTAGTTACTGTGTTCAGTTCTTTAGTTACAATACTGTATTTTTTTACAATAACTTGCTGGTTTATTACTGTGAATTTTACAGTGTTTGTTATTTAATTTTCATAGTTACAATCACGTTACTGTAATATATACAGTGATACACAATATTTACTCTTTTTAATTTTACAGTAAGTCACTGCCATAACACATACAGTAAGTGTTAATTACAGTGTTCAGTTCTACAGCTACAATACTGTATTTTTTTTACAATAACTTACTTGTCAATTGCTGCCGGTTAATTACTGTGAATTTCACAGTTGGCTTGTTATTTACTTTTACAGTTACAACAATGGTACTGTAATATAAAAACCAGTACATGATATTTACTGTGTTATATTTTACAGTAAATAAATAATACTGTAATAGTACATACAGTAAATGTTAGTTACTGTGTTCTGTTCTACAGCTACAACACTGTAATTATTTTTACAATAAACTTACTTGTCAATTGCTGCCGGTTAATTACTGTGAATTTCACAGTTTGTTCGTTACAGTGTGTGGTTGGCACTAAATGCACTGTGATTTATTATCGTGTGACTGTTCAGTTAAACAATGTTGATTTTATATTTTCTCATCAGGTTGATGCAGTGATAGCTTGCTCTAGTTGTATTGTTGTGTGTCCCTTTTTTGCAGGTCTAGAAGCAGACCCCCTGTTCATCATTGATTGTTTATTACTGTGTCTAATCAGCACAACTCCCTCTCGATAGAGGCCAACGACTCATCAGGGGTAGAGAGAAGGGGTACTCAGAGTAGTTTCTGCTCATGAAGTACCAACAGACAGCTACAGCTTATAAGCTTGACTCCCCATATTCCAGTTAGAAGTGACAAAGCTCCTCGGATGAGAAGCGAAACATCTTCAAGAAACCAAAGAATTCCAGTTGCCTGTGCACTGTGATTTATTATCGTGTGACTGTTCAGTTAAACAATGTTGATTATATATTTCTTCATCAAGTTGACGCAGTGATAGTTTGATCTTGTTGTATTGTTGTTGTGTCCCTTTTTTTTTGTTTGATTTTTTTTGTTGTTTTTTCTTCTCTTTCTGCAGGTCTAGAAGCAGACTCTTGTTCATTATTGTTTATTTTTGTGGGACTCCCCCCCCCCCCACACACACACACACTTTTGTCTCTTCCTTTCACTTTCACCTTCATTAGAACTGTTTATAAAAGTATGCGCGCACTTTAACTACATGAAGGTTTCAACAGCAGAAACCACCAAAGATTTTCTATGAATTTATAGGGTCCACATTTTAAAGTCTAAAATGACCAGAAGGAAGCTGCCAGCTCACATCCTACAAATAAATCCCAAAATGCATCATTTATCATCAGGAATCAGTTCCTACCTCTCAGCAGGTGTATGACAGTGTTTCCAAGGTTGACAGTGACTGACTTGGTACAGGTGACACCAGTACTCCCACAAGGCACATTCTCAGCTGTAACACTGAACAACCCACTGGTCTCCCTTACCAGCACATACTGGCAGTCACCCAGGAAAGAATAAGTGCGACCGTCAAATGTCACATAATGAGGATCACCGGTTGCAACACATAATCCAGCACAGAGAGACTGGGTGCAATGCCAGCGACGCTCTTTACACACACTGCAGAAAGGAACAGAATCTGCTTAGAAACAATGAAATAATTAAGAAACACAAAGGAAGTCTGTGTATCACCATGTGTTGCAGTCTTTAGTGATGGTTTCATTTCTGTAATAAACTCGACCATTATGGTGACATGGGCACTCGTCTGGAGGAATGCAGCGATCAACCTAGACGTGAAAAGACAAAATGTGCAGTAGTCAGCATGATTAAAAACTGGGAGATGATCCCACTAATGCCAGTAATAACATGGGTCATCAGGCTCTGCAGAAGCCTTTTAATTTGACTAAAAGCAAGTGGATTGGATTTTATTTATTTATTTAACCAGGAAGGTCCCATTGAGATTAAATACTTATTTTCAAGGGAGTCCTCGCCAAGAGACAGCAGAAGTTAGTTACAAACGTTTCAGTTACACAGACATGTCTTGTACTAGATTACAGAAGGCAGTTATGACACAGGAATCCGTCTCAAGGGCTCTCAGTCTGGTTTTAAATGTAGTCAAGGAGATAAACCGAGTTAATTTCTGGTTTTCCTGCAGGCTGTTCCATGCAGAACGAGCGGAGTGAACGAAAGCTCTTTAGCCCAGTTCGGTGCGAGGAAACGGAACACAGAGTAACAGCTGATCGTTTGACGCAAACTTTGAGAATTTCCACTTCTCTGTGAGTGTAATGATTCATACTCCTCATATTCTGCCTGTCATGTTGGTTGCCCTTTCTGCACTAATCAGCATCATTTAGTTCACCTGAGTTCTTCCTGATTACCTCATGGAGCACACCTGTTCTTTCCTCTATTTAAACCCTCAGTGATCACTGCTTCTATTCCAGATTGTCTGTAGCCTTTTGTTCCAGCAATTCATTGTTCTGATCTACCAAACCCTGTACTATGTTCACGTCCCTGGATTGTCTCTGCCTAGCCCTTAAAGGTTTTGACTGCTTCTCTGACCTCTGGATCCTGTTCTGAACCACGGCTTCTGATTCTAGTCTGCTCTTCCTGTTAAGTATACCTGCTTCTGCCTCTCTGTTAATGACCTTTGCCTGTTTCTGAACCCTGCCTATGGATTGAGTATTATTCATTGTGGACAAAAACATTTGTCTGTGTCACAGAAGAGACATATTCACAGACAGAAGAGGAGGGAAAGTTTTTCTGTCAAAGGAACATCCTGGGAACTCTCTAACCAAGCCATCGTTCCCCCCGTCTCTGCCTCTGCAACATTTCCCCTCTACTGACCCCTCCAACAGAGCTTAGCTGCAGAAACCCAGCTCATACCCAAATCTTTACTCCTTTAATAAAGTATCTTTTTTTATATATTTAACTCCCGTGTGTGGCTAAATTCCAGGTCTCCAATAAACTCTTTACAGAGAGAGATTAGGTTAATGGTGTATGTGGGTAGTAATCCAAGCATGGCCTCATAAATTAAGGTGTACCAATGTCCCAACCTCCTGGTGGACAAAGAAGGCCATCCCACTGGGGAATACAAATCATCATGATGGGTCAGTGGTCTACAGTTAGTAATAAACCTCAGTGAGGCAAGAAAACCACATCAGTCTTACCAAAACACTGTGCTGAGGCATTCATGTACAAAAGGTCTCCACAATCCAGAATAGAGCTCTGGACGTCACGTGACTCTCAGAGAGTAGACGCGTCGTTGGCAGGCAACAAAGGTAAACAAAATGAATGGGATCGGCTTGGATTTTACTCCGGAGTTTACTTCACACTTTAAAACTGAAGAAACCATTTTATATAGTTAGAAATTAAATAGACTAAACATCTCTGCCCCTTACCATGCCCCTGGGATACTTTTTAAAACACCAGAAGCTGTCGGAGCGGACCTCTTACTGGATTTGAGATACCCTGACATTTATAATTTCCTAGTACAAAACAAATAACAGAGATTTACATGCAAGAAGTTAAAATAGAGTGCTGTGCTGTTTGAATGTATAAACTGAACGCCAAGAGAAATCACCAGTCTGATTTTTTCCGTGATTAAAATAAATATGTCAGGCAGGAGCGTCTCAGGATCTGTCTGAGATCCGTCTCGGTGAGACAGATAATAGCAATCCAAAGTGTTTTTATGTGTGATCTGACAATTGATCAACCATTGCTAAAAATTAAATACAGCTTAGCCGGTTAACTGCTGTGATCATAAGACACGTAAACTGCAGCACGCAGAAATCACGAGGCAACGTTTTACGTGATGTTTACTTGTTGTCAATAAGACAGAAAAAGCCACGCCAAAATAAGTTTAGCAAGCCCACTAAGAATCGTAATAAAAGGTCCTGGGTTCAATTCCCGGACGAGCCCCCACGTTATTACGTCCCCGGCTCTCTAGGAGTGATGAGGAAGAGGGAGTAATAAAAGAAGTGTGCGGGTGAAATAATAAAGTGCTGTGTTGATAAAACAGAAGGTTTTATTACAAAAAGGGTGCACAGAAGGGTATTTACAACAACAATATTTATACATATATATGTGTGTGTGTGTGTGTGTGTGTGTGTGTGTGTGTGTATATATATATATATATATATATATATATATATATATATATATATATATATATATATATATATATATACATACATACATACACAAAGCTAACAGGACTATATACAAAGGGGAGAATGGAAAACGCCACCCCAGCAGGGGGTGGGGATAAAACAACCGAGAATAATAACAGCCTTCCTGATAGGCAGGAAAGCTCTGGGAGATCCAAAGTCAAAGTCAAATACGTTCCGAAGTCTAGAAGCCAAATTGTCAAATCCTAAATATTCAAAATCCAAAATCCGAAAGAGTGTGTAAACCGAAGACTAGCAAGCGAAACGAGTTTTACCAAAAGCACACGAGGAGAAGACAATAGTACAAACTCAAAGAGTCTACACTACCCTGGACCTTCTCATTGAATGGGAGAAGAGGCGAGCCTTTTAACTAAGTGACCAGGTGATGACTATTAGAGAACAGCTGCACAGGAAACCGGATGGGGAGGGAGCTGTGGGGGCCATCTAGTGGCGAGCGTACGTAACACATTTAAAATAAATACCATATACAGTTGATGAAACGTTGGTTTAAGTACCTGATATATAGTGGTCGCTGCATAAGCGAAAACCTATACTCTTGGGATCCCACAGCTTCATTTTAGCCTAGAGGCTAGCGCGTTTCATTGCGATGATCCAAAGTTTGCTGCGTTCCGGATCTTGGGTAATCCTGTAGAAGGCTCTTCCCTCATATCGTCTGTTCTGGTATCCTGGGGCACAACAGGAATCTACCATTTTTCCCATTTGAGTTTTCTGACAATAACAAAGAGCCTGGCTGCGGGCTACTGCCTGCCAAGATGGCGCCGTTCGATTTGAACTGTTGCATGCCGGGAGAAGTGACGTCAACTCCTGGAGCTCTATAGACGGTAATGTTGCAGTAACTTGCCGTTTTGTTGCCTCAAAGGAAAATACAGTTTATTTAGAAAAAAGAAACCCAGTCTGAGTTTGAGTTTCTTCACAAGAGTATCTATACGGGGCTTGAAGGAGATGGAGCCATCGAGCCAGATACCAAGGTGTTTGTATGTGTGAACCACCTCCATGATGTTTCCCTAAAGAGTGTTCACTGAGGGCATCCTTAGAGGTCTGTTTTAGAGTTAGAAAACAACATCAGCTTAGTCTTGTCAGCTCTGAGGAAAAATTTTAACTGCAGAAGTATTTGTTGGACCTCATTAAAAGCTTTCTGTAAAAATTTAACAGCTTTAGTGGGGTGGTGGGGTGTTCCAAAATAGTAAATTATTGTGTCATCAGTGTAAATGTACAAATTAGCATCCAACACATTTTGTCCTATAGTCATCAATGGCAGTGAATGAGTTAATGACAAAGTCGTCATTTTAAATCCAACCCTTCACTGCCAATGACGACTAAAGTCACCATTTGCATGTTTTTACAGTGTGGACATCGGAACAAGCCCGTGCTCCGTGAGAACAAACATCTCAGCTCCAAAGCCGATCTTCATCCGCATACGTCACACATCACTTGATCAGGAAGCAGAAAATCCATGTGTTCAAAAATTGTTTTGGGCCGCTGCTGTAAAAAAAGTGAGGCGCGAACCGGAAAAGCTTCTGCCGATCACAATTCGACAACAGATTATGAAAGAACGGATAATGCTAGAAACGCATGGATTCTTCCTGATGTAAGAGGTGAGTCTCTGCTTTGTTTTGGTTGTTTTGGTGTCGACATCATTCTAGTGCTCAACGTTCTGTGACTCTTCAAAAAACAGTAAAAACGGTGAGAAACACTAGCAGCGAAGGGCTTTACCGATCAAGAAACACTGGCAGCGAAGGGCTTTACCGATCAGGAAACGGCTGGCAGCTAATGAGTTCATATACATAATGAACAAGAGGGGTCCCAAGACTGAACCCTGTGGTACTCCCTTGTGGACACGCAAAAATTCAGAGGACAGCCCATCACATTTAATGCATTGAGTTCTGTCCTTCAAGTAGTCTGTGAACCAATAACTGAAAACATGTCTTATATTCTATTTTCTTCAAAATAGCCAACCTTTGTTCTGATTACTTCTTTGCACACTCTTGGCATTTTCTCAATGAGCTTCATGAAGTAGTCCTTCAAGACTGTTGGAAACCCATTTCAGTTGACTACCTCTTGAAACTTTGGAAAGTTTAATCTGTTATCTGGTGGAGAATTCCAACTTGATGTCAAAGACTTGGCTCGCTCCTAATGCTGTTGTAATTCCCTTGGAATATTTTATCTGAGTCACAAACGTTTAAAGGAGCATGGGGCAGGATGAATAAACGAAACTCATTAGCGATGCGCTCGGCGCTGTGAGTAACTGCAGCCCGGCACGAGAGCGCGCACAAACTCTTCACTAGAAAAAAAAAAAGTTACAGTGATGTACGGCCAGAGCGAGGCTCGAACAAGGCACCATGTCGAGCGATGAAGTAAGTAACATAGTTACTTTAGTCTAATATTTGTATAATTCCATGACAACATTAGCATTTTAATTTAGCCATGACACTCGTGATGTAAAGCAATGTCTCCTTCCTATGAAATATTCATAAGCCAGTTTTGTGACTGGCGAGCAAGACAGTAACATGATGCTACTTTATCAGCATAAGGCTTTGTGGCTGCAGGTGATTTCTGATGTTTTTAGACAAATTACAGTTATTATTTTGCACTAAGCTTACTAACAAGCTAATGTTATTGTTTATACATCATGTAAGAACATCCAATTTCAAGTCACTGACATCATTTGTGATACCAATTTCATTACAGGACAGGCATCACAACAATGTAAATAAGAACATAAATATCAATGTTTAGTTCAAAAAATGCATCAAAATAAAATCATAATATCAACAAGACCTACAGGGTAATAGTCATTTTTCCATTACTGTCATTGATTTTCAGGAATTCACATTGGAAGGAGTGATGGAAGACAGTTCAGATGGAGTGTGCCCGAGCCTGCCACAGACTTTGATGTGTCGTGGGAAAGTTTGAGACCAGGGGCTAAAGGAAAGGGGAGAGGAAAAGGTCGCTCCGAGGGTCGGGGAAGGACACGCTCAAGGGGTGAGGGCAGCAGGTTGAGGTCCAGAGCTCCTTCAAAAGGACCAGGGCGCAGGGGTAGGCAGCGAACAGCTTTCAGAGAAGAGGACCGAGACCGGCTTGCACAGCTGAGAGCTGCCAGTATAGCTGAGATGCAGGTTGGTTGTAGCCATTTGTGTAAAAAAACAAAATAAAATAATAGATGCCAAAAACTAAAACATCACTCACTGGAGATATGAATCTAGTCATGTAAACATATGCTCTTTAATTCCTAGACAGCTTTACAACACCTGAGCCAGGAGGAGAGAGATTATATTCTTGAGAGTGGTGACCCGTCTTCCAGGGGTGATGCTGGATATCCTGGAGTTTCAGCAAGAGACGCCAGGACACCATCTTCCTGACTGAGGGCACCCTAACCCAAAAATCCTAACTGTTTATCTACAACTACAGTAGTTCCAAAACAGCACAATACCTCAAAATAACTTTAGCTGAAGACAGCATTTTCACCCAAAAATAAACAAACAGTTTGTGCAATATATTTATTTTTATTTATGTATAAAAACAGTTCTGTTATTTGCATTTGTACATAGTATTTTTTCTTAATTTCTAATAAATCTGTGTGCATGAAAGAAGTCATTCCTGTCTTTTGATGCTTCACGTAGCTGGGGCCTTTATGGAGAGAGAACAGCAGCATTAGATCATACATAGATTACATGAGAATGCAGTTCTGGAAACTCTCCAGTTCTGAAGTTGACCTGTAAAAAAAACAAAAGCTACAACTTTATAGATTATTAGGAATCACACTTTTGATTGCCTTTTCACCCACAATTGTCATTTCTATATGTAAATTGTCAGCTTTGATGTTGACACTTTAGCTTTTTTGCTTATGAAAATGTTATTAATATACCTAAAGGTCAGATTGGTGACATCATTCAACCAGCGTCTGTTGAACATGATTCGTTGAAGAGCCTCGTGTGGTGGAGATCATGGCACCATGAGCTCTTTATCACTGGTCGTTGCATCAAGTGGTCCATGGTCACATTTGCCACGGGTCCATTCATGCTTCCCTGTGACATGGTGAAGCACACCCACCCACATGTCCTAACAGAAAAAATAAGTTTTATTTGAAAACTTTACATGTGACAGAAGCGCTCACCAACAGAAACACGAGAGCTGGCACTATTATGAAAAGAAAGGTAATTATGTCAATGTGCATTGTTGTCTTGTTGTCCAAAAGATGTCACAATACTTACATTAAACATATCACAATGTTGTGCTTTCTGGCAAATGTACCAAAACTGGTTGAAGATGTCCTTCAGCCACACAAGTAGGATGGAAATTCCCTTTAGGATCCCAGCCTGTGAACAAGGATAAAACAACAATTCCATCTTTTAGTTCTTTTTAAAACATAGAAGGGTTTTATTTACCTGCAACGTTTTGTTTGCGGCTGCAAACTTCGTCAGCCTGACAAAGTTTTCATAACAGTTCTATTCTGTTATGAAAACAATAAATAAAAGTAGAATTATTATATTGTTTTAAGACTTCAGAGTTTAAAAAAACAGTGTAGATAAGAATAGGGCTGGGCAATATGGCCTCAAATCTATATTGCGATATAATCTGAAGCATGTGCAGTAACGATATATATTGCGATATATTTTTTCATCTGTTTATAGATGTCAAATCGACATGCTTTTAGATATCCTCATGTGGCAAATATATGCCACTTGAGGCATATAGGCCTCCTCCTCTGCCCACTCCATGCTTGCAGTCACCGCCATTCTGTTGTCCCATTGTCAGCAGGGTGCACATCTTAGTGACGTCATGTGTTATCACAATATCGCCGTATTGCGATATAGCCAAAAACTATCATTACCCAATTTTATATCATTTTTACCTTATATCGTTTATATTGCCCACCCCTAGATAAGAAGACACTGCAACTCACACACTGTTGAGTAAGTTGTTTGCTTGGTCCTCATCAATCTGGACTGCATCCGTAGCTAGATCCATGGATTTGAAACTACAGACAACACAATAATATTTGTTGTACGTAAAGATAAATACTGGAACTTACCTGAAATGGTACTGATTCTAAAGAGATAAATGTGGAGCCTAATACATCTGTCATTAATTATTTCTGCAAATAACAACAATCTGCTGTGAAATGACACTTCACAACATAAATAAATATATATAATGACCTATATTTGCTTATCTATTGTGTTTTTATCTTTTTTGCACAGCAGTAATTTCCTGCGTATATGGCAAGACTTCTCATGAAAAAATTTACCTTTCTTCAAAAGGATCCAAATCTAGGTCATCAGCGCCTCAACACCAGCCATTAGAAAATCTTCCCTGTAAAGATAATGTCAGAAGTGTTTGGTGGCGTGATGTTAGTTCTGAACCAAGTGTGGATATGCAAGGTGTACTTTAATGTATGAAATATCATAGCACAAAAACGTGAATATTTGTTTTACAGAAAAGATACTAACCCCTCAGACACAGGTTCAGTTGGAGATAATCGATGCAACATTTTAGCTGCTGTTCTCCCTGAATTGCAGTTTCAGGAGCCTGCTTCTTCCGGTAGCTGGAAAACTTTAGGTTACTATCGTAACCCCGGTTCTCTGAGTAACATGAGTGAGATGTCTCACTATGGGATACGCCCCTCCGCGGATTCCTCAGAAGCACTTATCTCAATACGCCAATCCTGATTGGCCAGTGACCGTGACATACGCGTCCCCCTGCTACTATAAGTAGCAAGCGTCCCCACGCACGCACTATTCAAGATAAACACCTCTTCTCGCTTCGCCCAGCAAGAAGGGTTGTCTGGTGAGACATCTCACTCATGTTACTCAGAGAACCGGGGTTACGATAGTAACCTAAAGTTCTCTTTCTTAACATTCGTTTCGATGTCTCACTATGGGATATGGAGACTCCCGTATTGCCAGACAGCTTATCCAGCGATCACCAACCTACAGGGATACGTCTTGGCCCGCCAAAGACCCCACACTCAGAATCGTGTGAGTCATTGCAGGGACCGAAACATCAAGCTTATAGAAGCGTGCAAATGCAAGTGGAGAAGCCCAACTTGCTGCAGCACAAATCTCCTGGATTGACAGCCCCCGAAAAAAGGGCCCAAGAAGCAGACAGGCCCCTAGTAGAATGGGCCCTGAGCCCAACAGGTGCCTGAATGCCCTGACAGGAGTAAGCCATAGAAATAGCCTCCACAATCCAGTGGGAAAGCCGCTGCTTTGTGACGGGTTTCCCCTTACGAGGCCCACCCCATGACACAAAAAGCTGGTCCCCCCTGCGAAGGTTCTCCGTCCGATTCACATACTCCTTGAGCGCGCGAATCGGACACAGCTTGTGCCACCGCTCCTCCTCAGGAAGGGAGAAGGGTGGCGGGTAGAAAGCTGTGAGGATAATAGGAGAAAAGGAGCCCACCACCTTAGGCACAAAGGCAGGGTTGGGCTTCAAGGACACCTTCATGTCACCTGGTGCAAACTGGGTGCAGGATGGGTGCACAGAGAGAGCCTGTAAGTCACTAACTCGCTTTGCAGATACCAAAGCCAGGAGTAGCACCACCTTAAGAGACAGGATCTTAAGGTCCAGGCCGTCCATAGGTTCAAATGGAGGCCCGGAGAGGGCCGACAGCACCAAGGACAGATCCCATGAGGGCACCAGGGGTCGGGACACAGGGAGAAGCCTGCGCGCGCCCCTCATGAAGCTACACACAAGGGGGTGTTGACCTGCCAATTTCCTCCCAAAACCCAAGTGTCGGGCGGAAATGGCTGCTAGGTACACTTTAATGGTGGAGAAAGCCTTCTTCCCATCCAACAAGTCTTGCAGGAAAGACAGAATGACGTTCACCGGGCATTGGAAGGGTGAGACCTCCCTGCCCTGACACCAGGCTTCAAACACCCTCCATTTACAGTCATATAGGGACCTAGTGGAGGGGGCCCTGGCATTCTGAATGGTTCGAATGACTGCCTGGGGCAGCTCTGCTGACACTAGCCCACACCCCTCAGGGGCCAGGCCCACAGGGCCAGCCGTTCTGGATGAGGGTGGAAGATCGAGCCTCCCGCTTGGGACACCAGGTCCCTGCGAAGCGGCAGTTTCCAAGGTTGGCCCTCCAGGAGCTGGAAAATGTCCGCCACCCAATGCATGGCTGGCCAGTATGGGGCCACCAGAATGAGAGTGTGGCGCTGGGTTCGTACCCTCAGCAAGGTGGGTGGTATCAGGGCCACTGGGGGAAAAGCGTAAAGCAGTCCCCGTGGCCAGTCGTGCGCCAGCGCGTCCACGCCGAGTGGAGCGTCTCGGTCGCGCAGGGAGAAGAACAGAGGACACTGAGCATACTCCTTGGAGGCAAAAAGATCCACTACGGCTCTGCCGAACCGAATCCAAATCTGTTCCAACACTGCTGGATGCAGGCTCCAATCCCCGTACAGGGGTGTCCCTCTGGACAACAGATCCGCCCCCCGATTCAGAACACCCGGGACATGGGTAGCTCTGATTGAGAGGAGATGCCTGCTGCACCATAGGATCAGTCTGCGTGCCAGCGTGTGTAACCGCACGGAGCGCAGCCCCCCCTGGCGGTTTATATAAGCCACAGTCGTGGTGTTGTCTGTTCTCACTAGGACATGATGGCCGGAGAGAAAAGGCAGGAAGCGCCTCAGGGCTAGAAAGACCGCGAGGAGTTCCAGATAATTTATGTGTGTCCCCCAGAGCTCTCTGCTCCACACACCCCTGACAGAGCGACCCTCCAGGAGCCCCCCCCAACCTGACAGGCTCGCATCTGTCGTGACCACTTTCCTCACGAGAACCAACCCCAAAGGCACCCCCTGTGCCAAGAGGGAGGGGTGACGCCAACAGCGGAGCGCCGCGACGCACGCTGCAGAGACCGTCACCCTGCGCGCTCTGTGGCGCACTGGAGAGAAACCCAGAGAAGCCACCCAGCGTTGAAAATCTCTCATGTGTAGACGGCCGAGTGGTACCACTGAAATAGCCGACGCCATGAGACCCAAAAGCCTGAGGCATAACGCAAACCGCACCGAACTGTGTAGGCGGAAGCGCGCCAGGCAGAGCGAGAGCGCGTTCACGCGCGGTGTCGAGAGACGGGCCGTGAACGCCCCTGAGTCCAGATTCAGACCTAGAAAGGTTATTTTCTGGGAGGGGAGTAAAGCGCTTTTCTGCCAGTTTATTCTGAAACCCAGACCACACAAGTGAGGGATCACAACCAGCGTGTTTGACGCTGCCTCCTCTCTGGACCGTGCCAGCAGGAGCCAGTCGTCTAAATACGTGGCCAGCCGAATGCCCCTCCCTCTCAGAGGGGCGATCGCTGCCTCCGTACACCTGACAAACACCCTCGGGCTCAGCGAGAGGCCGAATGGGAGCACGGTGTATTCATAATACACTCCCTGAAAGGCAAACCTCAGAAATTTCCTGTGTGGAGGGTACACGGGAATATGAAAGTATGCGTCCCTCAGGTCGATTGAGGTGAACCAGTCGTTCTGGTGAATCAGACGCAAAAGGGATGAGAGCGTGAGCATTTTGAATCTGTACTTTCTGAGGCATCGGTTCAGGGCCCTCAGATCCAGGATCGGGCGAATCCCGGTCCCTCCCCGTTTCGGGACCAGGAAGTACCTGGAGTAGAAACCGCTCTGAGACCGATCGGGAGGCACAATGCATATCGCTCCCTTCTCCAGCAGGGAGGAGATTTCTCCCTGAAGGATGTGAGCTGACGTCCCCTGGGCGTGGGAGAACACTACGCCGGAGAATCGAGGAGGAACAGAAGCGAATTGGAGCCTGTAACCTCTCGAAATAGTTCTCAGCACCCAATGTGAAGCAGAAACCGCTGTCCATTCCTCCATGTGAGTGGAGAGCGGTGACACAGCCGTGACACACGGAGCAGCGGCTCCCTCCAGAGGTTGTGGTGCAGCGGTGCTCGTGGCAACCAATGCGCATGCGTGGGGGCTTTGTGCTTTGACGGCCCAGGCGTACGGGGACGACCCGTGACTGGCGGATGAGTCCGCCAGGGGCCGCCCACGCCTGGAAATGCTCATGGGCAACATTTTTATTGATTTTTGCTGCGCCCTTGACATTTTGTCTGGATGCGGCAGCGAACTTTTTAATGCTCCTTGAGCGTGACATGTTTGTGAAAAACAATGTGAGTGCTTGTGACGTGTGTTTTGAGCCGGCACAGCCGGCTGCACGTCCTGGCCCCACCCTGAACCGCTCGGGGACTCTGCCGGAGGGGTTCCGTGAGGAGGGGGGAGAAAGCACCATGGCAACATCGAACAGGAGGAGCTGGCGAACGGGGAACTGCCAGCTGCAGCGTCTGGAGGGAAAGAACTCCGCCAGGCTGCCCTCTTCTTCTTCCTCACCTGCTGACCGCCGGGTCGGGTGGGTTGTCCCGGCGGCGGAGCGGCTTGGTTGCCGGATCTCTGAGGACAAACTGGTCGAGGCGCTGAACCCGAAGGAGCTGGTTGGACAGCTTGAGGCTTCGGGCGCTTTGGGATCCAGAACTGAGGCTGGGCTCGGACAGCCGCCTGAGAAAGGTTTGGCCGAGCCGGCAGCGCCGGTGAGGGCTTACGGGGAAGGCAGAGATGAAGGGCTTCATCCTCTTTCTTTTTGGCCTCACACCGTTGCTGCATTGATGCCAGGGCAGAGCCAAAAATGCCTTCAGGCACGATTGGCATGTCCAAAATGTCCTCCTTCTCTCTATCAGAGAGGTTGGAGAGGTTCAGCCATCGTGCACGTTCTTGAAGCACCATCATGCCCATAGCTTTTCCCGTGGCCTGGACCGCGCAGCGCTGCACACGCAGGCAGATGTCGGTCAGTACAGTGATTTCCTCCCACACCTCCGGGTCCGGCTTCGTATTCATGTCCTCACAGAGCTCGGCTTGGTACGCCGAGAGCATGGAGGAGACATTCAAAGCTCGGGCGGAGATGGCGGCAGCCTTGTACGCCCTCTCGTTCAGCGCCGACTGGAAGCGGTCCGCCTTCGCGGGGAGAGCGGGAGGCCTGGAGGAAGTTGCCGAGAGCCGTGGGTGCAGGTGGGCTGCAACCAGCGGTTCCATCGGCGGCATGCGAAGCATGCCAGCCTTCTCCATCCCCTCGAAGTCCAGCGAGGAGGAGGCTCCTTGGACAGGAGACCTGGAGCTGAAAGGGTGTTTGTCCCAGGAGGAACACACTTCTTGGAGAAGCTCCGGGAAGGCGGGAAGGAGGGGCTTTGCCGCTCTTGTGGCCTGAGGCAGCTTCTTTCCCTCGTAGCGGGATCTGACAGCCTCAGTGACCATGGTGGGCCAAGGGATGTTGAGCCTGGTCACAGCGCGTCGGCAGACTGACTGCATGTCCAGGTGGGCGGCCGGGGAAGCCGCTCCATCCCTGGGAGAGGACGGAAAGCTAGGCATGGAGGCCTGAGCGATGGGGAGAAAAACGTCGTCATCCTCGTCCTCCTCTGAAATGAGGAGTTCCGAGGTGCCCCCGTCGTCTCCGTAGTCCAACTCCAACACGTCCTCGACGGGGTGGCTCGGACCGGCCGGTTCGAGCTGTGAGCCCCAGCTGAGTTCGGCACACGGTTCCGGCTCCGGGAGGACATGTTCGCTGGCGTCCCCAGGCGGTGGCCCAGGGGCCGGCAGGCAAGGGTCCTTCCCCGACAGGCTAGCTTGGCGCGCTAGCCGCCGGCGAAGGCTCTTCAGGGTGAAGCAAGCACAGCTCTCACATGACCCGCGGACTTCCAATGCCAGCTGGGCGTGTTCCAGCCCGAGGCAGCTCGAGCAGACCTTGTGCGGGTCTGTGCTTGAGATTTTGTTCCCACAGGTACAGAGGCGAGCTCCTGCGCCGTCGACTCCTCTGGTGGGAGGAGCGGCTTCCAGGTTGGCTAACTGGTGTGTTAGCAGAGAACGAACAGATGCACTGGAGTGTGAAGCTGCTCGTTATGCCCTGAGCCTATGGTGAAGGCCAGGACAGAAGGACAGTAAGTTAACGTTCGGCGACGGAGAGAATATTAGAAGGCTCCGTCTGTGAACAGTTGAGCTAACTTACCTCAGAGATAAGCGACCACCGAAGCGAGAAGAGGTGATTGAATAGTGCGTGCGTGGGGACGCTTGCTACTTATAGTAGCAGGGGGACGCGTACGTCACGGTCACTGGCCAATCAGGATTGGCGTATTGAGATAAGTGCTTCTGAGGAATCCGCGGAGGGGCGTATCCCATAGTGAGACATCGAAACGAATGTTAAGAAAGAGAACACATTTTTAGACAAAAATGTCAACAAGTTGGTTGAGACTCTACACCTTCTGTTTACATAGATCAATAACGGCTAAGCTTCTTTACCTGTGGCACAACTAGTAATATGAAAATGCAGGTCAGTTATAAAAAAATATATCATTTTCACAAACATATTTTATTCTGACCTACATTCAACTGGACAAATTTAGAAAAATAAACACAAACTTGTGCACAACTTTACTTTTAGTCAAACGTGTTGTTATGGCTGACTTATTATTTATTCTTATGAATCCTAATTTTATTTATTCTCAGCAATAGCGCTAGGGAAATATATTCCGATGGGGTTCTGTTTCACAAACCCCACGAATAACATTATCTACTAAAGTAACATTCCTGCTTAGAGGTTGGACTGTAGATCAAATATGACATAATTCTAAAGACTCATCTTTGGTTTGGAAAATGTCCGTTCTCTTCTGTGGTACATACAAACTGAAACGTGATTGCAGCTAACATGCTACACACGCTAGCTCGCTCCGGCTGAGCGGTGACGTCATATAATCAAATCAAGCTGTTTACTTTTCTCGTCAGAATAAACAGAACATCCATTTATCTCCAAACACATGCGGTGTGTCGTCCACAAAACGTAGAAGTGATCCGGTTACTCCTTGGTTGCTTTTAGCTTTTTCAAACTGATCAGGAAGCCATATGCTAAACACCGTTAGCTTAGATAAGTTTCTTGTTCATCTGCACAAAGATTTGTTAGATTACCTAAATCAGCATTATCTAAATCCATAAGTTTTATTTTATTTTCTCAAATTCTGGAGATACAGCTCTGATGTTTACCTACTCGTTACTGAAACCTACAGCAGAAATAAGGAGACAAACACTTACCTGGTCACTAGAAAATGTGCCATGTCCGCATCCTTTTTCAGGCCCAAATCCAGTTGAAGCAGCCTCCATTCTTCCAGAGCGTACCCAATAGATATTCGGGTCCCTGACCGACTTTTATCATATTTTCTTTTTGACTCTCGAGATGCCGCTGATAAAACCTTCTTCTTCTTTGTGCCACTCTTTAGTGGGCTTTGAGTTGCGCTTGGTCGTTTGCTAGTTGAAGAATCCATTTCCAGGGTTCTTCCTCTTCTGTTTGGGGTTTTAACGTGGCTAGTAGTGAAAGACGCGTTACCGCCACCTAGCAAGCTTCCAAATGTTTTTCCGGGTTTGAACCTTGTCGAGAACGCGCTTGAAGCGTCAATTAACGTCATATCCGTAAAACAGCGCGGGAAATTCGGATCAGGAATGTTTTGCATTTTGCAGCACAAAGCCTGCTTAACAAAATGGAATGATAAACTGGTTTCATCATTCTTTTTAGTTTAAAATGCTTCATCACCCATAAGCTTCTCAAGAATGAACATGTACTTTTTGTTTTTGGACAATTCCTGCCCCATGCTCCTTTAACTGTTTTGTAAAGGCATGCATGAGGCATGCTCATGACAGAACTGCATAAAAAGAACACCCTACTTCTAGTCTGGGGCTTTGGCACTCTGAAGGCTGTCTGTATATGTTGATGCTGATTGTTTCAATAAAAGGCCCGTGCTGGCTCCGACTCTGTCTTTCTAAAAAACATCTTATCCTCTACACATCCACTTCACAAACAGTCTATGCACCACAGACTGACTAAAGAAGAGCTGGAAGAGAGAGAGTGGGGACCACAAAGCAGTGGAATCAAAGGTGGGCCCTGGTTTCCTGGCTGGCATGAAATGGAGGGGTTGCCAATTCATCAGCTAGCATATCCAATACCTCACTAGTGGTAAAATAGTTCTTGTGTTTTCCTGCCATTGTGAAAACAAGATGTCAAAAAAACCAGTAAAACTATCTGAAATGCTCCTCTCATCAATAAATGCAAGCGAAAAATAATCAGCATTGCAGGCAGACACACCCTCGATGCGCCATGCGCTCTTCGCTTAAATGCTGTAGTGTGTGCTTTAAACTATTTATCTGTATATAAAATAATACCATATAATATCATACAATGTTGTGATAACTGCAGCTTAAAAGAATGTGTCATCCTTATTCATTTGAAGCCAAAAGAACCAATCCCACCTTAGAGGCTGCAGACAGACAGCTGGACTGTTGTCTAGGAGTCATAAATTACAAGGTGACTCTGTGGACACTCCATTCTCCTACAATAGCATTTTTCTATTATAAGCAGGTTTAGGAATGAGCCTTTACCAAATTAGGACATTTTAGGGATGCTGTTGTAGAGTTACAAGCATTGGACCGATGCCAGAAAGTTAGAACCACTATTGGGCTGCATGGTTCTCCATCGGTGTACCGATGTCTGTATTTAACATGGACTGAATTGTGATAAACCTGTTACCTTTTTTAACTTAAACCTTGTCATCACTGAGTCATACCACTCCAGGATACAGGACCAACTCTGCATGAAAATTAACCACAGCGTCTACAAGCACAGGTAGCCAATACCCTTACGCAGAAGGATATCTCTGGATTCCATTGGATAATTTGCGTCATTCAAAACACTGCTTGAACCTCTGAACCAATAGAATTGCGTGAGATTGTGTTTCATTGTCTAACAGATGAGCCGCGAACAGTATGGGACTTCTCAGGTGGGAGCCATTTATTTAAGTAAAGTGGCATTGCAAACTTCTAACCAGCCTAGAGGTAAGAAAACACAGCAAAAACAGTCAAAAATGAGTTTGTTTTGACGTTTGGAAAATAGATTACACAAATTGAGTGGAATTTTTTGCTGGAACAGGAATTATGATCACAAATCAGCAGAGGTAAGACTGAAAGAAGAGAATCGGGGCTTTATTTTGAGTTCCTGGCTTTCTGGATAGGATCATGTTTTATTGTCGCTACTGCATATTTTCCTCAGGTTTTGCTTGATTTATTTAATTTAGCATTTTTTTTACCTTTGGTAGATTTAGAGGCTTAATGTTGGGTTTCGATGTTGCTGAGGTTCACTGTAATGTTTATATCATTTAGACTAGTTTCTTCTGCTTATGCAGTTTGCATCTATTTAATTATTTGTATTGTGTGTGTGTGTGTGTGTGTGTGTGTGTGTGTGTGTGTGTGTGTGTGTGTGTGTGTGTGTGTGTATTTGCATGTGATGGGAATGATGGTGGGAAAAGGGAGATCTAGAAGGGATGGTAGATGTTGATCTGTGGGGGAGGGGTGGGAGATTGACTGTTGTGTGTTTTTTTTAATATTGTACAGTGCTTTGACTTGCATTCGTTGCTTGAAAAGCGCTTCATGATTAAAATTTGATTGGATTTGATATATTCATGAACATCAAGCCTAATTTTGGAACGACTTTGACACCCGGAAGTAATTCCGTACCCGTTATCTGGTCTGTCGGGTTCAAGGGATAAATATTCCCAAAAATCTGTCTTCTTAGTGTACATGTAAATATTTGTTTAGTTTTTTTCTGAACCCTTTTTTATTATACTTGCCTATTCTATATCAAAAGCATAATGTTGAATTTTCATCACAGGTATACCTCAACTATGAAAGACAAAATGAATTTTCACCTACAAGTAAGACAGTTCCTTTAGGGCAGACACAACCAAACAATGGCTCTCTGCAGCTTGATGCTGCAGCTTCTGGAGGCTCTGGGCTGGAACAGGTAAAAAGGCATGAACGTGGGGCGTAGACCAGAGAGTAGGGACATTGTTGCACTTCCTCACAGCGGTCCTGGGTGCAACTAAAACGTCCCTGCTCACACACACTGGGAAGGAAAGGTGAAAGAAAAATATCAATTGTATAGAAACTTTTCAAGGAACGCTTAGGTCTTTCATACAAAATTCAAACATTTTCTCCCTAGAAAAAGTGAGAAGATGTAGAGGTTGAAGCAGACTTCCTCATTGATTTCTCTTGTGTATATGTGGCCTTGACATACTAAATCATCAGCCAACGTTCCAACGTACTTTTGAAGGTACAAAATGTTCCAAAATTAAATTTAATTAATGAAAGTCAGACATTGCTTTTCAACCATGCTTCAACAGAGTTATTAAAACATAAACTCTTGGAACAGGGCTGGACAATAATGAAGGTACCCCTAACTTAATATTTTGTTACACAACCTTTTTAATTAAGTTCATTTCAGTTTATTTATATCGCACAAAATAGAATTCTAAATTTTACTGAATAGAATATTTAATAAGAAAACTTTGTATGTGTGCTTGTTCCCCTGTTATTATATTTGCTCTGTGGTAAAATGTTCTGATAAGTGACCCTAACCCATAAGAAGTATTGGTCCGTGTGGTGGTTTCCTGTATGTGTTTGTTTTTAGGGTTCTGTCTGCCTGGTTATTCTCATGTCCATGAACGTTCTTCTTCATATGTAAACTTTATGCCAACGCTGTTCAGGTGTTTTATTACTGTCTCCGTTTGTCCTTTGGGAATGATTTCTAATATGTTGAATACGTAGCATTTCCATAGATTTATTCAGCAGTCTGGGGGGGGGGCAGTGGCTATGGCTTTCAGTTCCAGATCTTCCTTTCCATGGCGAAACCTTCTAGTTGTTTGTATATGGTTCCATTGTAAGTGAAGTAAGTGGAGTTATCTACCAGTTCTATCAGTCGTGCTATGTCGACTGCTGTAAGGTTTGCGCACAGGACCATGAACAGAGACGATGGAACATACACATTGGATCATACATGGGACTCTGTCATCAGCAAGGAGGATGTGGGCTGTAGAGGGTGACACTGACCTCTGCTGCCCGCAGATGAAAGGAAGTGACGCCACCATAACCGGCCATCTCTGAGGATGGCTAGAGCTAGTAGCCGAAACATTTAAGGTAAACCAATAACTTTTGCTAAACTGTAAGAAAAGAACAAAGAAAATGGATTACGGACACAAACACAGTATGAACACACAAACACATTTTTACTGATGTTCTTAAAATGGATGTGCGTATGGAAGTTGGGTGGGGGTTGGAGGGGTATGTTATGACTGTGCCAATGCTTTTTATTGGTGTGAGAGGGATAGCAATGGTGGTTATGTAGGGTCATTTTATTCTGTAAAGCACTTTGAGTTGCACTTTTTGAAGGAAAAGCACTTTATAAATAAAGTTTGGAGGTAGGGCACGTATGCGAGTGCCCAGTGCCCGGGCTTTTACCCATGGAGCCTGGCCTGGGAAAGCTCGAAGAGGATACGTGTATCCCCCTTCCCATGGGCTCACCACTCGGAGTGGCCAAAGTGGTCTAGTGCAGTGTGTGACGGGTGGTAGTTGAGGGCAGGGACCTTGACAGTCTGATCCTCGGCTACAGAAGCTGGCTCTTGGCATGTGGAATGTTACCTCTCTGGTGGGGAAGAAGCCAGAGTTGGTATGTGAGGTTTTGAGGTTCCGACTAGATAGAGTTGGACACACCTCAATGCATGGGTCTGGCTCTGGAACCAGTTTCCTTGAGAGGGGTTGGACTTTCTACCACTCTGGTGTTGCTCCCACTGAGAAAATTTGTGCAGGGGTGGGCATTCTAGTTGCTCCCATTTTGGTGCCTCCCTCCGCCTACGTGTGGGGGGATGGGTTTTGACTGTGATTTGTGCTTATGCTCCAAACTACAGTTCAGACTACCCACCCTTTTTGGAGACCTTGGAGGGGGTGCTGGAGAGCGCTCCTTCTGGTGACTCCCTCGTTCTGCTGGGGGACTTTAATGCTCATGTGGGGAACAACAGTGAAACCTGGAGAATTATGGTTGGGAGGAACGGCCCCCTGATCTGAATTTGAGCAGTGCTTTGTTATTGGACTTAAGTGCTATTCATGGATTGTCCATAATGAACACCATGTCAGACATAAAGGTGTCCATATGAGTCTTGGCACCAGGATACCGTAGGCCGCAGATCGATGATCGACTTCTTTGTCATTTCGTCTGATTTGCGGCAACATGTCTTGGACACTCGAGTGAAGAGAGGGGTGGAGCTGTCAATTGACTCACGTGGTGGTGATTTATCACTGATGGTGGGGGAGGATGCCAATCAGACCTGGCAGGCCCCAATGTATTATAAGAGTCTGCTGTGAACATCTGGCAGGACAGACACATACAACACGCTTTAAAGACCTGCGGATACCCGACATGGGCAATAAACAAAGGAAAACAACAAACAACAACAGAAAGAAAAGAACAAACAAAGCAAAGAACCAGAAACCCAGAAAGACAAGAACCAAAACCAGTGGTAACCTTACCATACATCAAAGGCATAACAGAAAAAATAAGAGCAACAATGAAAAACACAACATAAACACACCAACAAAACCATACACAACAGTTAGAAACAGACTAGTGCACCCAAAAGACAAGATACCAGCTGGACTTAAATGTGGAGTCGTTTACGAAATCCCATGCAAACTCTGCAATAAAACATACATAGGAGAGACTGGACGCCAACTCAACACACGAACAATAGAACATAGAAAGGAGTGTGAGAAAGAAACAAGTCGAAAACACACGAGAGCAGCAAAAGAAGAAGCAGAAAGCACAATAAAGAAGTCAGCCGTAACAGATCACTGCACAAGAGAAAACCATTTAATGGACTGGGACAACACAAGGATCGTAAACACCGAACAACATAAATACAAAAGACGGATAAAAGAAGCCATAGAGATAAGGAGACGTGGAGGTGGAACCATGAACAGAGACGATGAAGTTTACTCATTGGATCGCACATGGGACTGCATCATCGGAGAGGGGAGATCGGGCAGCAGAGGGTGACAACATTCTCTGCTTCCCGCGGATAAACGGAGTAGGAAGTGACGCCACCATCAGCGTCAGCTCTGAGGATGTTTTGCAGTCGGCAAACGAAACGTACATCAGCAAGGTAAAGAAAAACCTTTCCTGTGTTTTAAAAAGAACCAAAAATGGAATCAGAGGGCTTCTTCTTAAACGTTACCTTTAGACTTTGGTCTCCTGTTGCTGGTAATCCGTGAGAGTTTACAGCATACACAGCGTCTTCCCGGCTCTAGCCATGGCTAACTAGTAGCTTGTGACGCCCATCTCCACCACGCCAGCCGTGAGCCACGATTAGCTGGTGGATAAGTCAACATTGTTTACTTGATCTCCAGCGTGTCCCCGGCTCACCAACACTCCTTCAACAGCCGTGGTTAACGATCAGCCAGTGATCGCTCCATATACATATAAGCTGGTAGCGGCAGCCAGTTTGTTTACATTGAGGCGCCGTAAACCACATGAAACGGGTGTTGTGGGAAATTATGTTTCCCCTGAAATATTCTGTTTCCCTTAGGCAGTCGAGCAAATATTTCCAAACCCACATATTGTCCATTATGAGGACTGAACTATCTCAAATGAAAGATGGTTAAACTGAGTGAGATTACATCGTTTTACATAACTTTCAAAAAGGAGAACTAAGCTTGCTGCAAAAGAGTGAACAAGAATGTTTTTACTGTATCTTTTTTATTGTTTTAGGAGGAGATATAGAAAAAAAATCACAAACATAACATTACTGCATTACATTACATAATTTTCCCGTGAAAGTTGATCGCAAATGTTGTGAAAATATCCAGAAGTGTGATCTCCCGACAAGGGGGGACAGAATATCTCAGGGGAACACAATTTCTCACAACACCTGACCTCCCGGCTGACATCACCTCTCCTACGTGTGTGAATCGTAACAGCTTCAAGAACAGAACTAGTAGTTTTATAAAACAGTCAATTATAAATGCTTTTTTAAAGAGGTCGAGTAGCTTGTTTTAAGCTTTGTGTGGGTTAGGCAAGACAGGTTGGAAATTGATCATACAGTCAAACTCATGAGTGACCTACTATAGCTGCAATACTTTCACTGAACTGCATGGCGCTGAAGAGTCACATTTTTTCATCATGATTTCAATGGATTTCAAACATGGGGCCTTTAAACTAAATATTTTAGCAGCATTGAATGACCCTTTTTCAAGATCAGACCACTACTTTTTGTTATACATTAACTTGCAAGGCTGCATCAGACACAAACCACTCACACAGAGCCGCCAGCAGTCACCCAGGGGGTATTTTATGATCGGTAGTAAAAATTCAAAGGACAGCTAGAACTTTTTGATGGTCCAGAAGTAAATTCCATCCGGCAATCTGGCTGAAACAACTTTGGTGAGCAACCGGATCGCCAAGAACCATCGCAATACTGGTACCGCAGCTCTACACACACTGGCGTTGGTGGTTTATTATTAATTTGATAACTAATTAAACCTCATTACAATCAGTCAGATTATTTTATAAACCTAGCCATCACATTCTTTTCTAAGACAACTAATTAGACTTTTAATACTATTTTAGATCATGTTTTAATGAAGTTTGACTACTGTCTTGTTATAAATAATCGTTTATAATAATTTATCCTGTATGACCATTAGTCATAAAAATATAGTAAAACATAGATTTTATAATCTATATTTTTGCATCTGTGTAAAATTATTGATGAGTGTTGGTTCCTTGGCACACCCATATTACCTATATACCAAGTCAATCAGATATTAAAGGTTCAATGATATTATAATCCAAATTTTTTAAAGAATATTACATTTTTATAAATATCTTTATAATTTATTGACAAGTAATTACAAGTAACCACTTACAAAATGTTACAACTAGGAAGGACTGTGTCTCCGTAAGTAAGGCGCCTGGCCTAGCAAGTCAATGTCTTGCTAGGCCAGGCGCCTTGATATTGAGAAATACCCACTATTTCTAGTCTTTTCTAGGGTTACCATCATTAATGTCCAGGCCTGTTTCATGAATTTATCTTTGTTTAATAATACTGTTGAAACATGGTTAAAAAGAAAAGACTGACTTTCATTGGTTACATTTAAAAGACATTTTATTTATTATTACTTTTGTCAGATTCAAGTTATTTCTGTGACCATTATAGGTTTTTTATTCAATTAAATTCCTTCAATTTATAAAGCACCAAATCACGAAAAGTGTCATCTAAAGGCACTTTACAAAATAAAACATTTTAACTGAGTAGCTATGGGATGAAAAAACACTCCCATTCACTAGTAGCTATGTGATGAAGACATGTTCCCTTTCACTAGAAGCTATGTGATGAAGACATTCTCCCATTCACTAGCAGCTATGTGATAAAGACATGATTCCTTTCACTAGAAGCTATGTGATGAAAAACCGCTCCAATTCAATAGTAGCTATGTGATGAAGAACCGTTCCCTTTCACCAGTAGCTATGTGATGAAGACATTCTCCCATTCACTAGTAGCTATGTGATGAAAACATGCTTGCTTTCACTAGTAGCTATGTGATGAACACATGTTCCCATTCACTAGTAGCTGTGTGATGAACACATGCTCCCTTTCACTAGTAGCTATGTGATGAACACATGTTCCCTTTCACTAGTAGCTGTGTGATGAAGAACCGCTCCGTTTCACTAGTAGCTATGTGATGAAAACAGGCTTGCTTTCACTAGTAGCTATGTGATGAAGAAACACTCCCTTTAACTAGCTTCCTTTCACTAGTAGCTATGTGATGAACACATGTTCCCTTTCACTAGTAGCTATGTGATGAACACATGTTCCCTTTCACTAGTAGCTATGTGATGAACACATGTTCCCTTTCACTAGTAGCTGTGTGATGAACACATGCTCCCTTTCACTAGTAGCTATGTGATGAACACATGTTCCCTTTCACTAGTAGCTGTGTGATGAAGAACCACTCTGTTTCACTAGTAGCTATGTGATGAAGACATTCTCCCATTCACTAGCAGCTATGTGATGAAGACATGATTCCTTTCACTAGTAGCTATGTGATAAAGACATGCTCCCTTTCACTAGAAGCTATGTGATGAAAAACCGCTCCAATTCAATAGTAGCTATGTGATGAAGAACCGTTCCCTTTCACCAGTAGCTATGTGATGAAGACATTCTCCCATTCACTAGTAGCTATGTGATGAAGACATTCTCCCATTCACCAGTAGCTATGTGATGAAGACATGATTCCTTTCACTAGTAGCTATGTGATGAAGACATTCTCCCATTCACTAGCAGCTATGTGATGAAGACATGATTCCTTTCACTAGTAGCTATGTGATAAAGACATGCTCCCTTTCACTAGAAGCTATGTGATGAAAAACCGCTCCAATTCAATAGTAGCTATGTGATGAAGAACCGTTCCCTTTCACCAGTAGCTATGTGATGAAGACATTCTCCCATTCACTAGTAGCTATGTGATGAAGACATTCTCCCGTTCACTAGTAGCTATGTGATGAAAACATGCTTGCTTTCACTAGTAGCTATGTGATGAACACATGTTCCCTTTCACTAGTAGCTGTGTGATGAACACATGCTCCCTTTCACTAGTAGCTATGTGATGAACACATGTTCCCTTTCACTAGTAGCTGTGTGATGAAGAACCGCTCCGTTTCACTAGTAGCTATGTGATGAAAACAGGCTTGCTTTCACTAGTAGCTTTGTGATGAAGAAACACTCCCTTTAACTAGCTTCCTTTCACTAGTAGCTATGTGATGAACACATGTTCACTTTCACTAGTAGCTATGTGATGAAGACCTGTCCCATTTTACTAGTAGTTATGTGATGAAGACACGCTTCCTTTTTCTCTAGTAGCTATAAGAGTAAGGCATGCTTCCTTTCACTAGTAGCTATGTGATGAAGACATGTTCCCTTTCACTAGTAGCTATGTGATGAAGGCATGTCCTCTTTCACTAGTAGCTATGTGATGAAGACATGTTCCCTTTCACTAGTAGCTATGTGATGAAGACATGTTCACTTTCACTAGTAGCTATGTGATGAAGGCATGTCCTCTTTCACTAGTAGCTATGTGATGAAGACATGTTCCCTTTCACTAGTAGCTATGTGATGAAGGCATGTCCTCTTTCACTAGTAGCTATGTGATGAAGACATGTTCCCTTTCACTAGTAGCTATGTGATGAAGACATGTTCCCTTTCACTAGTAGCTATGTGAGAAGACATGTTCCCTTTCACTGGTAGCTATGTGATGAAGAACCACTCCCTTTCACTAGTAGCTATGTGATGAAGACATGTTCACTTTCACTAGTAGCTATGTGATGAAGACATATTCTCTTTCACTAGTAGCTATGTGATGAAGACATATTCTCTTTCACTAGTAGCTATGTGATGAAGCAATGCAATGAAACCAGCCTAAGCTGACTAAGAGAGCAGGAACATAGCATCATTTCTTTGGAGCTCAATCACCACAGTGGATCTTCATTAGATGGCATGAAAACACAAGAAATATGCTGTTTTATCTTGCTTCTCTTCTGGGTTTTATAACGTGAGATTGCATTGTTCTATTTCTAATTAGCTTTTCTCTTTTATGAAGATAGTACTTGGATTCTTTTGTCCTTTTGTGTAAACACACAGGTTAAAAATGGATTGGTTTATCCAACATACCACTTGTTGCAGTTGCTTTGAACTGTATCTCCAGGATAGTACATCTCATCTCCTTGTACACAAGGGCACAAAGACTTAGGCACGCATTGACCTTGGTGGTCCTGCAAAAGTCCTGATTTGCATTGGCAGCCTGGAACACAAGTTTTACCATCCATCCCACCAGCATCATCACAACTCCAGCCTTGTTGCAGCTCTGAGCAAAATCCCCCACAAGTATGTCCACACTCCTGGTACACCTGACCTCCAGAGCATTGAACAGCTGGACACAGGAAGGAGCAGTAGTAGAAACAATTTATGCATTAGTTAGTGACATGTTTGTTTCATTATAAACATTAGCATCTTTATTGCATATAGTTAATATATCAGAAAAATAATGAATGAGATTGGCTTACAGCAGAATGTTTGATTGCGCCAGTGGAGCATGATACCCTCCTGAGCACAGTGCCAAGCATAGGCAGTGAGTATGGTGCAATGACAGGACAGCTTTGGAGCACATCCACAGGCTTCTGACAGACAGAGATGGAAATATGGCTCCCTCTCCACCACATCATGACATGCCTATAGGATGGAGGTCCCAGTGAGAACAACGATTAGATTGGACCTGAAGTCACTCCCAGCTAAAGTTCAGATCTCTAGGAATAGGGAACAGTTATGCTTTAGGTAGGTAGATTATCTGCCCTTGTTCCGGTGGAGTAAATATAAAGTAATTAATCACACTTATATCCTAAACTTAGATGTAGTCATGCTTATATTCATTTAAAGTGATTCTCATATGATGGGCTTTTGGATGTATTTCCAGCTACATATGATCCATGCATGCTTATATGAGTTTCAAGATTCTGATGAGGTACAAAGTGTGACGGTGGTCAGTGCAGGCTCAAGCTAGATAAGACCAGAATCAGGTGGGCTCAAGGTTGACTCCAAATGTGGGTCTGTAAGGTAAGCTAGCAAAAGATTGTTGGATGCCAGGGAAACTGTGAGAGAGCAAGGTTTGATGGCCTTCAGGGTCGTGGGCAAGTCAGATCTGACTTCGCAGGAGAGAGAGAATAAAATCTTGTCAGATTCTCTACGGAACGGGGAGGTGAGGAGAATCTTCCTAACGTATACGAGCCTGAATAAATGGTTGAGATGATTGAAACTTAAAAGGCAAGGTTGTCTCTCTCTCCTTATTTGTGCAGAGAATTCTAAGACCTAGGGAAGGTGGATGACAGCTAATATTAGCAATAATTACTTAAAACTCTTCTCAATGTTCGTTCTGTGTATTTATCCATAATCATCTTCTTATTTCTTATTTAACACAGAGCAGTAATTTGATGTTTTTTACCTTTGGCTGACATGTTTCAGCTGAAACTTCTGCCTACGTCAGAGCCGCCAACTGTTCATGGCACCACTTCCGTTTATGTGCGGGCAGCTGAGGACGATGTCGCACCCTGCTACCTACATCCTTCATGCTGAAAACACCGTCCCATGTGTGATCCGTGTTCGAGATGAGCCAGTTCTGCGCAGATTAGATCACGGTGATCGGCACACAGGGCTTGCCGGTTAGATTTGTGTCCGACTTGACGCCGACTTGCTCTGACGTCATACCTACGTAGATCTAGGGCATGACGGGAAACGCCTGGCTCTCACCTGATCTAAGTTCTGATTGGTTCACATTTTGATCCAAACATCCAGTGGTTGAATGCAAAATGTTAGTTGGTCACAAGTATTTTTTAAATCATGTAACGTTGATGATGACAACAATATAGGCCATAAAGAGAAATGTGTTTTGTGTTCTTTTGCCACGTTTCCTATGAGCACACTAAACCTACAGCTGATAACCTTTACTTATTACAGTCAGGTCTCCATATACAGTATATGATATCCACAAGCACGTGGGGATGTGTTTTGGTTGCTGACAGGCACCACAATTAAAATAAATAATTAAACAAGTATGAACTCTAACGCGATATCTTCATCCATCATCACCCGCGAGCTTCACATGTAGGGAAATCTATCCGACTTAAACGCCGGCTTTCAGCCACTCCCCCTGCTGCGTACGTCTGCTCTCGTCTGCTTTCCAGGTGAGGCGCTGCTCAACTCGAACAAGGCCATTGTCTCTGTTCATGGTGTTGTGTCTGCTCCTCCTAACCTCTATCGCTTCCTTAATCTATCTTCGAAGGCAGAAGTTTCAGCAAAAGCATGTCAGCCCAAGGTAAAAAAACAGCATCAGAATGAAAAAACAAAACAGTTATCAGCATGAAGGATGCATCAATCACATAAACGGAAGTGACGCCACAAACAGCTGGAAGCTCTGAAGGCAGAAGTTTCAGCTGAAACATGTCAGCCAAAGGGAGAAAACATCCAATTACTGCTCCAGGGTTTTCCCCAGCGGTTTATAAGCCTGTCCGCCAGGCTAAGCGTCATGCTCCGCCCCACTCCCCGATCCTACCGTGTCCGCTGACACGAACGGCGCAACAGATCTAGAGCCCTCTATCAGCTGATGCTGGTGAGAAACAGCAGTGGAACGTGTGCAACCCCCACCCCCACCTCTGCTCTCACTGAGGAGCGCTGCGGGACGGAGCAGCACCTGTAGCCTGGCTACTATCAAACCCGGAGTATATGTCATTGGTAAGTTTCACCAAAGCAGTAGTAGTAGAAAAATGCTTTCTGAACCCTGATTAATATGGAGACAATAAGTTAAAGTTATTGCCTTCAATAAAGCCAGAAATCTGCTTCAATATTATCTTTTCAAATATTTTTACAACATTAGTTATTGAAATTGGTCTACAATTGTTCGGCTCACACGAATCTCCACCCTTAAATAACGGATAAATCTTAGTGCATTTCCACTCCGTCGGGACTAAACAGGTATTAAGTGAAAGATTAAAAATAATTGAGAGAGGGAATGCCAGAACATCAGAAGCTAATTTAATGAACCTAGATTCATTCAGAACCTGTAAAAGTAGAGGAAGAAATTGAATTAAAGCTGCAAGCAGCGTCGTTCGGCCCTCGCAGCTCCGCGCCGCTTCGGCCTGGCCGGCAGCCCGGGGCACCAGGCTACGTCTGCAAAACAGAAACGTCGACCACCCTGACACCAGAAACTGCTAACGGTCACCTCGTCCGCACCTCACCCTGACTCAGCATCCGCCTTGAGCCCACGATTATATTTTATGTCTCACCACTAGGGAATCCTCTATCTTTACCACACTGGTGGTGTGATGACAGTGACCAACTTTAATGCTATTCTGACCATGTTTTTTAAAGTTATCGAAGGATAACGTTATCATGGTTGCCCTGTGACCAACTACAGAAAAGTCCCATTGAGGTCAGCGTTGGTGACATTATATAACATTCACCAACCGTTTGTGCCTCCTTGGCTAAAGGGCATGATTGTTCATCACCATGTACAATTTCGGGCAAATCGGAGGCCGTTTGTGAAAGTTACAGTCAAATGTAAGGTCATGGCGCCACGCCAGCATTCACCATAGCATCAAAGCCCCTCCCTTTCTGGAACGCTATCAGATCTGAATGGTCATTACAACATCATGAAGACAGTGTATGACCTTAGTGTCATGTTCACTAAATTAGAGGGGACAAATATGGGCATTTCACCATAAAACAATAGACTTCCTGTTGTCAGGGGGCGGGGCTTAGTGATGTCAGCTGTCCACATTGTCGTTGTCTTGAGATGTGGTCAGTGATCACACAGACAAAGTTTGAAATAGATCTGATCATGCACTTGGGAGTTATTAAGTCATGTAATGTAATGGCGAAAGGTTAAAGTTTGATGCTTAGCCACGCCCACACCTTTCAACTTTTGAAAAATCTGACGGTTGAATTGTTTCCTCTATGGCTCAAGAGTATATAGCAGAAGTTTGAAGGAGATTGGTGAAAAGGACGATGGAGCATCACTCTCCAAACAACGTGTGCGAAAACCACTAAATCGAGTACTTGGACCAAAATGGCCGACTTCCTGTGTGACTTTGAGCTTGGCTCCAAGAGACTTTTTTGTAGGTCCTGAGACACCACATTAGTGTACCAAATTTCGTAATCCTCAGTCAAAGCATGGCTTGGGGCTGACAGTTTTAATGGCTCTAGGGGGCGCTATTTAAGAAAATAGGCCACGCCCACAGATTTCAACTGTCTATTTCTCTTAGGGGTCAGACTAGGATCACTCACCAGAAGTTTAGTAGCAATATCACGATAACTGAAGAAATGAGAGGCAAACGTATTTCCATGGTGTGATGGCGATTTTCGCCATGCTCCCAAAGCCCTGCCTTTTTTCAAAACCTGCCAGTACTGGATACCAAGTGATCTCAAGTTGTCTACTGCTATTTGCCAGATATTCCTGGTTATTGGGTAAAAGGAGTCCAATAGGGAGCTGTGAAAATGAGAGTGGCGTGGCGAAAGGTCAAGGTTTGAGGCTTAGCCACGCCCACACCTTTCAACTTTTGAAAAATCCGACGGTTGAATTTTTTCCCCTACGTCTGAAGAGGATATAGCACAAGTTTGAAGGCGATTGGTGAAAAGGGCGATGGAGCATCACTCTCCAAACAACGTGTGCGAAAACCACTAAATCGTGTACTTGGACCAAAATGGCCGACTTCCTGTGCTACTTTGCACTTGGCTCCAAGAGACTTTTTTGTAGGTCCTGAGACACCACATTAGTGTACCAAATTTCGTAATCCTTAGTCAAAGCGTGGCTTGGGGCTGACAGTTTTAATTGTCCTAGGGGGCGCTATTTCAAAAAATAGGCCACGCCCACCGGATGTTCGCATTAGATATTTTGGGGGGCCGGACTAGGATCACTCACAAGAAGTTTTGTGACAATATCTTTAGAAATGACGAAATGGGAGGCAAACGTAAGGCCATGGCGGTACGCCTGACTTCGCCGCGCCGCCGCAGCCCCGCCCACTGGCGAAAACTCCCATAAAGTGACGCCAAGCAACCCCCACTTGTCTTGAGTTAACAGCTACAAATATGTGGTGATTGAGTGAAATGGGGCAATTTGGAACCTTTCACAGTAAAACTTGACCTTTTTGGTCCTGAGGGGCGGGGCTTGTGTGATGTCAACATCCGACAATTCAATTTACTTTGTGGGTGGATGACGAATGACCACAGAAAGTTTGGTAACTATATTCCATTCAGTTATGAAGTTATAGCAATTTAAATTTTTTTGGCGAGTAGTCAAATTTCGAGGCCTAGCCCCGCCCCTTCAACATATACGAAAACTCAGAATCCTTGTCTCATTTTGTTCGCCCATCCTTTCTGATCAATTTTACACAATTTTTGAGACGATCGTGCGAAAAATGATCGAGCAATCCAATCAGGAACGGACCCTAAAAACGGCAAAAACGGCCAAAAATCGCCATTTCAACCCAAAATGGCCGACTTCCTGTTTGATATTGACCATGCTTGCAAGAGACTTTTCTGTGCGGACTGTGGAGTACTACAGGTGTACCAAATTTCATAACTGTACAATAAACTAAGCTTTATGGAGAGGGTTTTTTTTTTCACATTCTAGGGGGCGCTGTTCAGCCATTTTCTTTGCGATTTTTTTGAGACCTTTAAAATATCAAATTTTTCACCAGGCCTGACAAGTGTGCAAAATATTGTGAGTTTTGGGGTATGTTAAGGTCCCCAAAAAGCCGTTCAAAGCGGCACCGGAATAATAAATAAAAAAGAATAAACAGAGCAAAAAAAAAAAAACAAGAGGCCTTCGCAGCGATTTCGCTGCTCGGGCCTAATTAAAGCTGCAAGCAGCGTCGTTCGGCCCTCGCAGCTCCGTGCCGCTCCGGCCTGGCCGGCAGCTCGGGGCACCAGGGCACGTCTGCAGAACACAAACGTCGACCACCCCGACACCAGAAACTGCTAACGGCCACCTTGTCCGCACCTCACCTTGTCCGCACCTCACCCTGACTCAGCATCCCCTTTGAGCCCACCATTATATTTTAAGTCTCACCACTAGGGAATCCTCTATCTTTACCACACTGGTGGTGTGATGACAGTGACCAACTTTAATGCTATTCTGACCATGTTTTTTAAAGTTATCGAAGGATAACGTTATCTAGGGGGCGCTGTGACCAACTACAGAAAAGTCCCATTGAGGTCAGCTTTGGTGACATTATATAACATTCACCAACCGTTCGTGCCTCATTGGCTAAAGGGCATGATTGTTCATTGCCATGTTCAGTTTCGGGCAAATCGGAGGCCGTTTGTGGAAGTTACAGTCAAATGTGAGGTCATGGCGTCACGCCAGCATTCGCCATGGCATCAAAGCCCCTCCCTTTCTGGAAAGCTATCAGATCTGAATGGTCATTACAACATCATGAAGACAGTGTATGACCTTTGTCATGTTGACTAAATTAGAGGGGACAAATATGGGCATTTCACCATAAAACAATAGACTTCCTGTTGTCAGGGGGCGGGGCTTAGGTGATGTCAGCTGTCCACATTGTCGTTGTCTTGAGATGTGGTCAGTGATCACATAGACAAAGTTTGAAATAGATCTGATCATGCACTTGGGAGTTATTAAGTCAAGTAATGTAATGGCTAAAGGTTAAAGTTTGAGGCTTAGCCACGCCCACACCTTTCAACTTTTGAAAAATCCGACGGTTGACTTTTTTCCTCTATGTCTTAAGAGTATATAGCAGGAGTTTGAAGGAGATTGGTGAAAAAGACGATGGAGCATCACTGTCCAAACAACGTGTGCGAAAACCACTAAATCGAGTACTTGGACCAAAATGGCCGACTTCCTGTGCGACTTTGCACTTGGCTCCAAGAGACTTTTTTGTAGGTCCTGAGACACCACATTAGTGTACCAAATTTCGTAATCCTCAGTTAAAGCATGGCTTGGGGCTGACAGTTTTAATTGCTCTAGGGGGCGCTATTTAAGAAAATAGGCCCCGACCACAAGTTTCAGCTGTCTATTTCTCTTGGGGGTCAGGCTAGGATGACTCACCAGAAGTTTCGTAACAATATCACGATAACTGAAGAAATGAGAGGCAAACGTATTTCCATGGCGTGATGGCGATTTTTGCCATGCTCCCGAAGCCCCGCCTTTTTTTGAAACCTGCCAGTACTGGATACCAAGTGATCTCAAGTTGTCTACTGCTATTTGCCAGAGATTCCTGGTGATTGGGTAAAAGGAGTCAAATAGGGAGCTGTGAAAATAAGAATGGCGTGGCAAAAGGTCAAAGTTTGAGGCTTAGCCACGCCCACAACTTTCAACTTTTGAAAAATCCGACGGTTGAATTTTTTCCCCTATGACTTAAGAGTACATAGCAGAAGTTTGAAGGCGATTGGTGAAAAGGGCGACGGAGCATCACTCTCCAAACAACGTGTGCGAAAACCACTAAATCGCGTACTTGGACCAAAATGGCCGACTTCCTGTGCGACTTTGCACTAGGCTCCAAGAGACTTTTTTGTAGGTCCTGAGACACCACATTAGCGTACCAAATTTCGTAATCCTCAGTGAAAGCATGGCTTGGGGCTATTAGTTTAAATGGTCCTAGGGGGCGCTATTTCAGAAATTAGGCCACGCCCACATATTTCAGCTGTCTATGTCTCTTGAGGGTCAGACTAGGATCACTCACCAGAAGTTCCGTAGCGATATCACGATAACTGAAGAAATGAGAGGCAAACGTATTTCCATGGCGTGATGGCGATTTTCGCCATGCTCCCAAAGCCCCGCCTTTTTTCAAAACCTGCCAGTACTGGAGACCAAGTAACCTCAAGTTGTCTACTGCTGTTTGCCACAGAATCCTGGTGATTGGGTAAAAGGAGTCCAGTAGGGAGCTGTGAAAATAAGAATGGCGTGGCAAAAGGTCAAAGTTTGAGGCTTAGCCACGCCCACAGCTTTCAACTTTTGAAAAATCCGACGATTGAATTTTTTCCCCTATGACTTAAGAGTACATAGCAGAAGTTTGAAGGCGATTGGTGAAAAGGGCGACGGAGCATCACTCTCCAAACAACGTGTGCGAAAACCACTAAATCGAGTACTTGGACCAAAATGGCCGACTTCCTGCGCGACTTTGCACTAGGCTCCAAGAGACTTTTTTGTAGGTCCTGAGACACTACATTAGCGTACCAAATTTCGTAATCCTCAGTGAAAGCATGGCTTGGGGCTATTAGTTTAAATGGTCCTAGGGGGCGCTATTTCAGAAGTTAGGCCACGCCCACATATTTCAGCTGTCTATGTCTCTTGAGGGTCAGACTAGGATCACTCACCAGAAGTTGCGTAGTGATATCACGATAACTGAAGAAATGAGAGGCAAAAGTATTTCCATGGCGTGATGGCGATTTTCGCCATGCTCCCAAAGCCCCGCCTTTTTTCAAAACCTGCCAGTACTGGAGACCAAGTAACCTGAAGTTGTCTACTGCTGTTTGCAACAGAATCCTGGTGATTGGGTAAATCAAGTCCAGTAGGGAGCTGTGAAAAAAAGAGTGGCGTGGCGACAGGTCAAAGTTTGAGGCTTAGCCACGCCCACCCCTTTCAACTTTTGAAAAATCCGACGGTTGACTTTTTCCCCGTATTTCTTAAGAGTATATAGCAGAAGTTTGAAGGATATTGGTGAAAAGGGCGACGGAGCATCACTCTCCAAACAACGTGTGCGAAAACCACTAAATCGCGTACTTGGACCAAAATGGCCGACTTCCTGTGCAACTTTACACTTGGCTCCAAGAGACTTTTTTGTAGGTGCTGAGACACCACATTAGTGTACCAAATTTTGTAATCCTCAGTCAAAGCATGGCTTGGGGCTGACAGTTTGAATGGTCCTAGGGGGCGCTATTTCAGAAAATAGGCCACGCCCACCGGATGTTGACATCAGATTTTTTGAGGGACCGGACTAGGATCACTCACAAGAAGTTTCGTGACGATATCTTTAGAAATGACGAAATGGGTGGCAAACGTAAGGCCACGGCGGTACGCCTGACTTCGCCGCGCCGCCACAGCCCCGCCCTCTGCCGAAAACTCCTATAAAGTGACGCCAAGCAACCCCCACTTGTCTTGAGTTACCAGCTACAAATTTGTGGTGATTAAGTGAAATGGGGCAATTTGGGACCTTTCACAGTAAAACTTGACCTTTTTGGTCCTGAGGGGGCGGGGCTTGTGTGATGTCATCATCCGACCATTCAATTTACTTTGTGGTTGGATGACGAATGACCACAGAAAGTTTGGTAACTCTATTCTATTCATTTATGAAGTTATAGCAATTTAATTTTTTTTTGGCGAGTAGTCAAACTTCGAGGCCTGGCCCCGCCCCTTCAGTATTTACGAAAAGTCAATTTTATTGTCTCATTTTGTTCCTCCATCTCTTCTGAGCAATTTTACACAATTTTTGAGACGATCGTGCGAAAAATGATCGAGCAATCCAATCAGAAACGGACCCTAAAAACGGCCAAAACGGCAAAAAAAATCGCCATTTCAACCCAAAATGGCCGACTTCCTGTTTGATATTGACCATGCTTGCAAGAGACTTTTCTGTGCGGACTTGAGTACTACAAGTGTACCAAATTTCATAACTGTACGATAGGGCTGCAACAACGAATCGATAAATTCGATGAAAATCGATTACTAAAAGCGTTGGCAATGAATTGCGTCATCGATTCGTTGTGTCGCACAACTCTTCCAAAAGCGCCCCCCCCCCCCCCCCCCCGTCCCGCCCGCCGTTGCGCGCAGACAGATCAGCGCGAGGGAGAGCCGGCAGTTGTTTGGAAGAGGAACATGGCAGAAGCAGCGAGAGTCAAAAAAGTAAAAGCTTTTTAAGTTTGGGAGCATTTTCAGTTAAATCAGGCGAAGACATGCGTTACCTGCAACGTTTAGGTCAGACTTGGCATGGCACGGGATGATGCAGCGTCTTAAACGCAAGCATGTCGGGATCATCAGCGAGGAAGGAGAGAACTCTGTGTCCGGGTAAATTAAAAACTTTTCAAAAGTGATTCATCCAAGTCCCGGATTATTACACAGGCTAGACATGCCCTAAGCTCGTAAAAAAAGAGTCTAAAGTCGTGAGCGTGACGCTAGATGAGCGGGGGGACTCGCGCTGCTGCGAACCGGTTCCAAGGCCGGATTAACTGGGCAATTGCCCAGGGCCCACGAACGCAAATTACTGTTTCTATAATTTCCCGCTTTATGAGGACTATGGGGACCGTACGTTCCGTTTTCCCCGGACGTGTCCACTTTTCACTCTCTGTCCGGCGCGTCCGGACTGCGGGTTCTTGTATTGATGAAAATGTCCGGCTTTTCATCCAGGAGCAGGGATCGAATTATGGGGGAGCTGTATATCCTACACATCCAGGTGAACCGGAAAAAGTTTTCTATATTATATCATTTTTGGACTCTTTTGAGCAGAGAGCGGCACAGCGCATTTTTGCCCAGCGATCCAGGCAGCTGCTTCCAGCGCACGGTCCATTCTCAAAGTGGCGCAACCAAAAAACTATAATTAGCACACGATCGTTCATGTCTGCACATGTTCTCTATTTTCTGTCTTATTTGTGCCTGCAGTGCTCTGCTACTGCGGAGCTCATCACCTGTGCTGCGGTGATTTCACCTCACGCAGCATCGAAAACGCGCTCTGCGCTTTGCGGTCAGGAGATCCCTTTTATCTGCTCAAAAGTAACTGATGAGGTGAAAAAGTAAGAATCCAGGCAGCAGTTTTTCTGGAGAATTAAGAGAAGATGCAGGAAGATGAGAGACAGACAGGACAGGAAAATAGTTAAATAAAAACAAAACAAAACAAAGTGTTGAAAAGTAAAATGTAGGTAGATTTACCTCCACTACACGTTTTTACCTGTATAAAACAATAAGTTACACACATGTAATATTTATAAATTTGATACTATTCAGGTCACCTTCAACACTCAGTCACACACCCAGGGCCGTTTCAAGACATTTTGGGGGCCAATAGTGATCAATTTTGATTAATTCACAGCCTATGTTTAATTACATTTAAAAATTAGTTGTTTGACACCCCAGCTATAATAAATGTCTACAGATGAGATCAAACAAAACAGATGAGAACTGCCCTTAAGCTGTTTAACTTGGACCAAGCATTTTAGGTCACAGATAGATGTAGCTTAGGGTCTCTGTCTATACACCTTATAAGACAATTTAGGTGATGGCATGTTGTTTTTCTGCTATTGAACTGTTTTCTAATAATGTTGTGTTAAATAAAGTGAAGGAAGGAGAGAAATAACGTTTCCCTAGCAGTTTTTAAAAATGTCCCCATGTAATCCGATTAATCGTGTCGAGACCCCATCCGATTAATCGATTATCCAAATAATCGTTTGTTGCAGCTGTACGATAAACTAAGCTTTATGGAGAGGGGTTTTTTTTTCACTTTGTAGGGGGCGCTGTTTAGCCATTTTCTTAACGATTTTTTTGGGACCTTTAAAATATCAAATTTTTCACCAGGCCTGACAAGTGTGCAAAATATTGTGAGTTTTGGGGTATGTTAAGGTCCCCAAAAAGCCGTTCAAAGGGGGCACGGAATAACAAAAAAAGAATAATCAGAGCAAAAACAAGAGGCCTTCGCAGCGCTTTCGCTGCTCGGGCCTAATTAATAGTTTGCAGGACATCATTAGGAAGGATATTTTAAAAAGAGAATGAACTGGAGAAGTTTTGAGGTGGACTATAGGTCCCCAAGGAAGAAGAAGAGGCCAGATGTGAAATATTGGCAAAATGCTGGCTGAAAGCTTCAGCAATTTCAGTAGTTATTAGTAAGAATATTATCAATTCGTAAATTAGTTGTTGTAGTAACTGATTTCCCATGCAAATTATTAAGTGTGCTCCAGAATTTCCTAGGATTGTTAAAATTGTTACTCATACTGTTCCTATAATAATCAGCTTTGGCGTTCCAAGTTTGGGTCGTGCAGTGATTTCTCAGTTTCTCTGTTTGATTATTAGTCAGTTTAGCAGTTCCCCATGCCCTATCATGTTGCTTATACAGAGCGATGAGTTGGCTATTGATCCAAGGAAGGTGATTACCCTTAACTTTAACACAGATCCAAGGAGCGTGTTTATGCAGAACACCAAGAAACTCAGAGTAAAAATATTTCCAAGCGTTATCTATATCAGGAATTAACAAAAGCCTCTCCCAATGCATCAACTCTAAATCATAGAGAAAGAGCTCCTTAATAAAAACATGTAAGTCACGCATCATAATAATTTTGGGAGGCATCTGAGGAATAGCAATTTTCCAGTTGCAGTAAATAATTGAGTGGTCACTAAAACAGTCAGGTAGAACCCCCGAATCAACAGTCCTGTCAGGGTGAGTACTTAGAATCCAATCAATAAGGGAGGAACTACTAGCGACAACTCTGGAAGGTGCAGTAATCATCTGGGTGAGATTTGAGCTGTTTAAAAGGTTATTTCAGTGAGAGTTGATTGATCAAGCCAGTTCAAGTTAAAGTCTCCCAACAAAATAAGTTCTTTGGTATCTCCAAATGATTGAATAGTAGCAATAATATTTCTCACAGCTTCATTTTTAGCCGAAGAAGGTGGCCGACAGATGTTTCCAACTATCAGGGACCCTCGATAATGGGATTTATAGATATATGGAGAGAACTTAACCCCACACAAAGAAATTATACCCACCACTCAGCACACCACAAAACATACTCAAGAATTGACTACTTTCTTATACAAAAAGAATATAGATACAAAATAAAGGAATGCAAAATTGGAGGGTCGGACCTATCAGATCATAATGCAATATATCTCAAAATTCATTTAAACAATAAAATCATAAAAACTCTATGAAAATTAAATGCAGGAATACTTAATAATACAGAAATAAGAACAAAGATCAGTAAAAATATCAAGGAATACTTGAGAGATAATGATAATGGAGAAGTACAGCCAGATATACTGTGGGATGCAATGAAAGCAGTGATTAGAGGGACATTAATCGCATTTACAAGCAAAATGAAAAGAGAAAAGACTGAACAATATGAAAAACTCACAAAGGAACTAGAGGAAATGGAAAAGAAAAACAAACAGAAAACAGAAACAAAGACACAGGACCAAATAAAACATATCAGGAGCAAAATAAGTGAAATACACCAAAATGAAATAGAAATCAAGGCAAAATATTTAAGACAACACTACTACGAAGCAGGACCTAAAGCAAAGAGGCTACTAGCAAGAAGAATAAGAAAACAACAAGAACAAAATAACATAAGCAAATTAGATAACCCAAGAACAAAACAAATTACACAAGAACCAAAAGAAATTGAAGAAATCTTTAGAGAACATTATAAGGAACTTTATACACAACCAACAAGAATCAACACTAACGAAATGGAAGAATTCCTGCAGAACTTAGACCTACCCTCAATAGGGACAGAACAGAATAAGAAAATAACGAAGACAATAACGGAAAAAGAAATAATAGAAGCAATAAATAAACTTAAAACAAATAAAGCACCAGGAAGTGACGACTGCCCAACAGAATGGTATAAAAATTTAAAGAAGGACCTGGTACCAATACTACACAAAACGTATAACTGGATTATGACCAACAATAAAATGCCACCATCATGGCAAGAAGCCATTATCTTTGTAATACCTAAACCACAGAAAAACAAAGAAGACACGACAAACTGTAGACCAATTTCAATTCTTAATATAGACTACAAAATATTTACAACAATAATAACTAATAGAATTAAAAGATTCCTTCCAGACATAATTGATGAGGACCAATGTGGCTTTGTAGTAGGGAGGAAAACACAAGATAGCATACGAAGAACACTTGTGACAGCAGTGTCTGTCACCTCATGGACATGGTCTGCTGGTAGTGTTTTCTGTGTTCTGTCCAGGATGACTGGTTGATGTGCACATAATCAGTCTTCTGTTTATGAATGTATGTGTTAATTTTGTATTTCTATTTTGAGTTACCAGTGACTTGGAGTTTCCCATGGAGTCTCACACCTGCAGCTCATCTCCTCAGGAAGCCTAATCGGCACTCCTGGGATCTACCAACTCCCAAGGGAGGGGAGATTCATGTTTATGCTTGTGTTTAATTTAATGTAGATGTTTTCTGTTATGGAGAGGAAGTTTGTAATTATGATTTAGTTATTTGAGTTACCTGAATTGATTAGACTGATTAGTTTGTGTGTGTGTGAGGATGTGTGTGTTAATTGTATGTTAATTGTTCCCCTCTTGTATGTAGAGTGGTCTGATCAGCCACTATTTAAGTTGAACCTAGTGTGTCTGAAATGTCTTTTGTTTTCTGTAGATGGTCTTGTGCTGTGATTGGGTTAAAGTTTCTGTTACCTGTGAAGCTGCTCCAAAATAAAATGGAGGTTTTTGAGTCTCATGAGTAGTGCGTCTCTGGCTGGTTTGGGCAAGTCCCTGACAACACTATATATAATAGAAGAAATTAAAACGAAAAAATACCAGCAACTATAATAAGCTTTGATGCAGAAAAAGCATTTGATAGGGTAAACTGGGAATTCCTACAGGGAGTGCAGAATTATTAGGCAAGTTGTATTTTTGAGGAATAATTTTATTATTGAACAACAACCAAGTTCTCAATGAGCCCAAAACACTCATTAATATCAAAGCAGAATGTTTTTGGAAGTAGTTTTTAGTTTGCTTTTAGTTTTAGCTTTTTTAGGGGGATATCTGTGTGTACAGGTGACTATTACTGTGCATAAGTATTAGGCAACTTAACAAAAAACAAATATATACCCATTTCAATAATTTATTTTTACCAGTGAAACCAATATAACATCTCCACATTCAGAAATATACATTTCTGACATTCAAAAACAATACAAAAACAAATCAGCGACCAATATAGCCACCTTTCTTTGCAAGGACACTCAAAAGCCTGCCATCCACGGATTCTGTCAGTGTTTTGATCTGTTCACCATCAACATTGCGTGCAGCAGCAACCACAGCCTCCCAGACACGGTTCAAAGAGGTGTACTGTTTTCCCTTCTTGTAAATCTCACATTTGATGATGGACCACAGGTTCTCAATGGGGTTCAGATCAGGTGAACAAGGAGGCCATATCATTAGTTTTTCTTCTTTTATACCCTTTCTTGCCAGCCACGCTGTGGAGTACTTGGACGTGTGTGATGGAGCATTGTCCTGCATGAAAATCATGTTTTTCTTGAAGGACAATGCTCTTCTGCAGACTTCTTCCTGTACCACTGCTTGAAGAAGGAGTCTTCCAGAAACTGGAAGTAGGACTGGGAGTTGAGCTTGACTCCATCCTCAACCTGAAAAGGCCCCACAAGCTCATCTTTGATGATACCAGCCCAAACCAGTACTCCACCTCCACCTTGCTGGCGTCTGAGTCGGACTGGAGCTCTCTGCCCTTCACCAATCCAGCCACGGGCCCATCTATCTGGCCCAGCAAGACTCACTCTCATTTCATCAGTCCATAAAACCTTAGAAAAATCAGTCTTGAGATATTTCTTGGCCCAGTCTTGACGTTTCAGCTTGTGTGTTTTGTTCAGTGGTGGTCGTCTTTCAGCCTTTCTTACTTTGGCCATGTCTCTGACTATTGCACACCTTGTGCTTTTGGGCACTCCAGTGATATTGCAGCTCTGAAATATGGCCAAACTGGTGGCAAGTGGCATCTTGGCCGCTGCACGCTTGACTTTTCTCAGTTCATGGGCAGTTATTTTGCGCCTTGGTTTGTCCACACGCTTCTTGCGACCCTGTTGACTATTTTGAATGAAACGCTTGATTGTTCGATGATCACGCTTCAGAAGCTTTGCAATTTTAAGACTGCTGCATCCCTCTGAAAGATATCTCACTATTTTTGACTTTTCTGAGCCTGTCAAGTCCTTCTTTTGACCCAATTTGCCAAAGGAAAGGAAGTTGCCTAATAATTATGCACGCCTGATATACAGTGGGGCAAAAAAGTATTTAGTCAGCCACCGATTGTGCAAGTTCTCCCACTTAAAATGATGACAGAGGTCAGTAATTTTCATCAAAGGTACACTTCAACTGTGAGAGACAGAATGTGAAAAAAAATCCATGAATTCACATGGCAGGATTTTTAAAGAATTTATTTGTAAATCAGGGTGGAAAATAAGTATTTGGTCAATAAAAAAAAATTCAACTCAGTACTTTGTAACATAACCTTTGTTGGCAATTACAGAGGTCAAACGATTACTATAGGTCTTTACCAGGTTTGCACACACAGTAGCTGGTATTTTGGCCCATTCCTCCATGCAGATCTTCTCGAGAGCAGTGATGTTTTGGGGCTGTCGCCGAGCAACACGGACTTTCAACTCCCTCCACAGATTTTCTATGGGGTTGAGGTCTGGAGACTGGCTAGGCCACTCCAGGACTTTCAAATGCTTCTTACGGAGCCACTCCTTTGTTGCCCGGGCGGTGTGTTTGGGATCATTGTCGTGTTGGAAGACCCAGCCACGTTTCATCTTCAAAGCTCTCACTGATGGAAGGAGGTTTTGGCTTAGAATCTCACGATACATGGCCCCATTCATTCTGTCCTTAACACGGATCAGTCGTCCTGTCCCCTTAGCAGAAAAACAGCTCCAAAGCATGATGTTCCCACCCCCATGCTTCACAGTAGGTATGGTGTTCTTGGGATGCAACTCAGTATTCTTCTTCCTCCAAACACGACGAGTTGAGTTTATACCAAAAAGTTCTACTTTGGTTTCATCTGACCACATGACATTCTCCCAATCCTCTGCTGTATCATCCATGTGCTCTCTGGCAAACTTCAGACGGGCCTGGACATACACTGGCTTCAGCAGCGGAACACGTCTGGCACTGCAGGATTTGATTCCCTGCCGTTGCAGTATGTTACTGATGGTGACCTTTGTTACTGTGGTCCCAGCTCTCTGCAGGTCATTCACCAGGTCCCCCCGTGTGGTTCTGGGATTCTTGCTCACCGTTCTCATGATCATTTTGACCCCACGGGATGAGATCTTGCTTGGAGCCCCAGATCGAGGGAGATTATCAGTGGTCTTGTATGTCTTCCATTTTCTGATAATTGCTCCCACAGTTGATTTTTTCACACCAAGCTGCTTGCCTATTGTAGATTCACTCTTCCCAGTCTGATGCAGGTCTACAATTCTTTTCCTGGTGTCCTTCGAAAGCTCTTTGGTCTTGGCCATAGTGGAGTTTGGAGTCTGACTGTTTGAGGCTGTGGACAGGTGTCTTTTATACAGATAATGAGTTCAAACAGGTGCCATTAATACGGGTAACGAGTGGAGGACAGAAAAGCTTCTTAAAGAAGACATTACAGGTCTGTGAGAGCCAGAGATTTTCCTTGTTTGAAGTGACCAAATACTTATTTTCCACCCTGATTTACAAATAAATTCTTTAAAAATCCTGCCATGTGAATTCATGGATTTTTTTCCACATTCTTTCTCACACAGGTGAAGTGTACCTATGATGAAAATTACTGACCTCTGTCATCATTTTAAGTGGGAGAACTTGCACAATCGGTGGCTGACTAAATACTTTTTTGCCCCACTGTAGGGTGTTGATGTCATTAGACCACACCCCTTCTCATTACAGAGATGCACATCACCTAATATGCTTAATTGGTAGTAGGCTTTCGAGCCTATACAGCTTGGAGTAAGACAACATGCATGAAAAGGATGATGTGGACAAAATACTCATTTGCCTAATAATTCTGCACTCCCTGTATATGCAACTTTAAAAAAAATTGGATTTAATTCACAAACAGTAAATTGTATTAAGGCCCTATACAAAGAACAGCACGAATTAATATAAATCGATCAATATCAGACGAGATAAAGATAACAAGAGGAACGAGACAGGGCTGTTGCCTCAGCCCTACTCTGTTCGCACTATATATCAAACCTTTAGCCCAGGCAATTAGACAGGAGGAAGAAATAAAAGGAATATAAATTAACAACAAGGAACATACTATAAGTCTTTTTGCAGATTATGTATTGATATACCTTAAAAACCCAAATAATAATCTAAAGAACCTATTAGAACTAATGAAAACCTATGGGGAACACTCAGGATACAAGATCAACATACAAATCAACGGGCTGCATGGTGGCGCAGTGGTTAGCACTGTTGCCTCGCAGCACGAAGGTCGCAGGTTCAAAACTCGCCTTTCTGCGTGGAGTTGCGTGTTCTCCCCATGCATGCGTGGGTTTCCTCCGGGTACTCCGGTTTCCCCCACACATCACAACATGCCCTACATGCCTTATTAAAATATATATATATATACTTGTACGTCGCTTTGGATAAAAGCGTCTGCGAAATGAATAAACATAAAACACAAGCACTGCTATATGATCACACACTAAAAACATAAGATTAAATGGGACCATAATCACATCAAATATTTAGGAGTCAACATAACTAAAGACCTGAAGAATCTATTTAAACAAAATTATGAGGAATTAAACCAAGCGATAAACGAAGACCTAAATAGATGGACATCCTACCCATTACAATTATACGACAGAATAAACATTATCAAAATGAATTTACTAAGACGACTCCTGTATATGTTCCAATCCCTCCCAATATCAACACCAACAATACAATTCAACAAATGGAATAAACAAATATCAAGATTCATTTGGAAAAGCAAAAAACCAAGAATTAGAAAATCTACCTTACAACTAGCAAAAGAACAAGGAGGGAGGGCTGTGCCAAATATAAATTGGTACTACCAGGCAGCACAAATTGGACCATAGATTGATGTGACCCACAAAACTTAAACCACTGGAAAACAATAAGACAGAAGGAAAAGAAATACCAATCCAAACATTACTGGGGGAAAATACCAAAAATGAATATTGGACAAAATATATAGAAAAATTGGACCAAATAACAAAGTTTAGCTTGGAAACCTGGTGGAAGATAAGCAAGAAACTAAAAATAGACAGAGAAATAAGATTACAAAGATGGATAGGTTGGGGCTCGGACTTTGAACTGGGAAAGATGGACAATAGATAAAAAAAATGGAATGAGACAGGAGTGACAGCAATAGGCACAATTCAGAAAAAAGGGGTGCTAAACAGTTTCCAAAACTTAAAGAAAAATTTGAAGTGGAAAATAAGGATATGTTTAGATATCTACAACTAAGAGACTACTATACCAACTGAATTCAAAATAAAATTCAAGGGAATAATAACAGTGATGATTCAAACATATACAAAACCAGCACCCACAAGAAAACTATCCTTAATATATAAAACATTAATAACTATAGAAAACCAATCAACGTAATATATCAAAGAAAAATGGGCAAAAGAAATTAAGAAATAAAGGAAGGGGAATGGAATGAGATGTGGGAAACACAAAATAGGACAACACAATCACAAAATTGGAGGGAATTTGCCTGCAGAACCAAATAAGATACTTTATCACACCTAAAATTACAAGTAAACAAATACAGAAACAAATGAGCTGTTGGAAGAATTGAGGAAATATAAACCCCAACCATACCCATATATTCTGGGAATGCAAGGGAATAAAACTTTTTGGAACCAAATATACAATAACACTAAAATAATATTAGGATATTATATTCCACAGACATTTAAATTAATGTACCTAGGATCCATACGGGAAGAAATGGCGAAGGGAGATCAATGCCTAATGAGGATACTTATGATAGCAGCTAAGAAGGCAATCACTAGGAAATGGCTCAGACCAGAGACCCCAACAATAGAGGAATGGAGGACAATAGTTGAAGAAATACAGGAAATGGAGACACTGACCTACAGACTAAGACTGAAAAAGGAACAAATGCCAAAACATTGGGCTAAATGGAGACATCATAAGCATATGGATATGAGAAAATAAATGGCAAGGAGAAACCTGCAGATGAGCCGACATTTATTTATTTTATTATATTTTATTTTATTATTTATAAAAAAAATTCCAATATAAGTACTCAAAAGGAAAAGTTGAAGAATGAATGATAGGAAAGGGTAAGAAAGTCAAGAAGATAGAAATAGAAAGATAGAGGGTTTGACTGGGGAAGGAATAGAAACATGTGAACAAAGAAGAGAATGAGAAGAAAAGAGAAAAAAGACAGAGTGAAATGAATAAAGGTGGAAGAATACAATCGAAGGAAGACCACTAGAAAACCACCAAGGGAACATGAAAAGAACTCATTATGAAGACGAAAGAACTTGGGGAGAACTTAACATGAAAAATATTATGAATGCTAAGTACGATGGGGAATGTGTTTCTGATGTAAAAGTGTGTAAATAAAAAGTTTAAAAAATAAAAAAAGTGACCTCGATAAAGATGGCCTCAAACTGAGAGGGTTTCACAGATGGGACTAAGATCTTAGACTTTAGACTCGAGTGCACATAAGTGGCAACCCCACCACCCCTCCCATTCCTGTCAGCATGAAATAAATTGAAATGATCCAGATTAACTGCATTATTAGGAACAGTATCGTTCAGCCAGGTTTCTGAGAATGTAATTATTTTAGGTTCATTATAACTAAGCCACGATTTTACTAAATCAATCTTAGGAAGGAGACTCATGATCAGTGGCGGCTGGCCAGTAGAGGGCGATAGGGTGCCACCCTCCCAGTTTTCCCCAGTGTTTTTAATTTTTATTTAAAAAATGAATAAATAAAATTAACAATAATCACATATTCTAAGTTAATTTTGTGTTTTGTAACAAAAACAAATCATATATTGATATATCTATATTGATGAGAAGCTCTCTGCCGAGCAGGGCGACAGAAAGGCTGTAGGCTGTTTTTGAATCGCCCAAACAGCACGGAACCAGCCGACCAATTGCTGACAAGAAAATCAAACGGTAGGAATGGGAATGTATCCAATCAGCATCGACGTAGTTTCAGAAACATGATGGGCGATAGAGCTACCGCCAAAGGCTTCCGTTGGTGTTCGGTAGAACTCGGAGAGTCTCGACTACTCCAGCACGTTTTTGGTCGTGAGTCGTGACGCAGATGTAATAGGCTGTGTCTCAATTCAGGGTCTGCATCCTTCGAAGGACCCAGCCCACCCGGCCGACGTGGCCTGCGTCCTCCGTCGGCCGGGTAGACCGGATGTTAAGGGCTGTGAATTTGGACAGGCCTAGCCTTCATGAACTCCCTCGACGAACATTCCGTCGCCTAGCAACCGTGGAACCGCTGGGCAGAAGGGAGAAGGAACTTTAAACGATGGAGCTCGACGTTTTATTTAGCTTTTTAACCCCCAGAAACCCAAATTTAGAAAACAACTTCAAAATCTTTTTTTAACCTTTCACATGTTGTTCTAGGAGGCCAGATAAGCGGGCCTATTTACACATGTTAACAGCCAATAGTGTTGCAGAACTGAACAATAGGACCTATTAGCAATGTAAATGTGGTTTTAAAAAGAAAAAAAATATGGGGAAGGTTTATTTTTGTAGACTTAAATCTGACGTTGTAATATTACAACCGTGGGTCTCTGAGGGTTAATCATTTCCTTGACTGTTGGAGAGCTAATTCAGAGAAAATACTTTAGACAAGCTGAGCCTGAGCAAAGATGTGATAATAGTTTTTAATACTTTCTCAGGGTCTTAATTTGACCAAAACCGATTTATCACCTTTTAAGACTTTTCAAGACCCAGCGGATACCCTCTAGTAAACAATTCTACTTTGTAAACAAAAATAAAATTCAAGAGTTTAATGCAGAACTGATTTTATTTAGATATTTCATTTATATGTACATGTTTAATCTTTCTTAACCATTTTTTTCTAGCAAAGTAAAAAGCTGTCAAAGTTCTTCCTTCTCTCCTGTGCCCTCTGCAGCCTCATGTCCTCCCAGATCAGCTCCAGAAGCTGGTCATCGCTGGCACCTTCCCCTGGATGCCCATTTTCTCCAGAATAGTCTTAACAAACATGTAAGAAAAGAAACAGGAAGAGAAAAGAGGACAACGGGTTATTCCTTTCATGTTTTCGCAGAAAAAAATAAACTCAAACGAGTTTTTAAAATATGAGATGTTATTGTACCTCCATGCCACAGCCGCCAAATACTTTGCTCCGGTGATCATGTGGTCCATCTCCGCCCTAAGCTTAATCAATTCCCTGGTTTTCTCTTTTGTTCCTAAAATACAAACTTCTATTAAAATCAGGGGGAAACGTAGCGGGAGAAGTACGACACCGAGTGCGGCCGAACATACGAGCCGAGACCGCAATACAAGCACTTTTACTGTTACATTTCTAACTAAAATAACGTTCATGTATCACAAAAAGTCCTTAACCTAACAGTTTTCAAGTTTATACTGACATTTATATGCGCAATCCTCTCCAACAGCTCCCGCTTCACTGTCCGCCATTGTTTTTAAGTTTTTCTGCCGGCCGGCCCGCAAGGCATCTTGGGAAATGCTACCTGTTGAAGGATACACCGGACCCATCCTTCATTCAGGCGAAAAGAAGGCCGCATTCGTCGACCGCATTTGAAGGAGTCTTCGAATTGGGACAGGCCGAGTCGCGGCGCAGTGACGTAACCGGCCGACGAATCCGGCCGACGTAGGATGCAGACCCTGAATTGAGATACAGCCATAGACATGATGGACGCCAGTGAGCCTACAACCAGCATGGATGCTGGATCTCAGCAGCCACTGAATTCAGTTCGGTCTCTTCTCCAGTATCCGTTCGAGAGGAGAACTTTGGTGGAAAAACTTAATGTGAAAGAGCTTGGACGAGATCAGCCCGACGTAAAGATAAGCCAGCAGGAGAAGGAGAGAGGTAAACTGTATACATGAGGCTTCTCCCGAAATTGGTACACCAGGAAGGCTTGGCTAGCTGGATGCAATCACGCTAATGCGTTATTTTGCTTTCCGTGTTTGTTATTCAAAACGGCTGGGACAGATAAGGCATGGGTTGAGTCAGGAGTTACAGACATGAAACATTTTTCTGAGAAGGTGAAGAAACACGAGTCATCCCGGGCACACATGGACAACAACACGGTGAAGCTAGCCATGCTAGGCAGAGCTAACATTGCCATGCAGCTCGACGAGGGAAACGGAACAAACGGAGAACGTTTGGCCAGGGAGAACAACAGCAGCTGGGTGCAGAGGTAAGCTGTACATTACATTTCTGTGAACAAACAATCAGAATCAGAAATCCTTGGTTGTCCCACAAACCGGGACATTTGTTTAATAACATGTACATTATTTAATGTGCAATAACTGTAAAAACTCATTTCAACACACGTACTTATTATACATATTTAATCACGTAAATGTGTATTTCATGTAAATTTGTACATACATCAATCTGATTCCATTTTACTTGTTACACTTCTGCTGCAGCAAACAAATTTCCCAGGTTTTGGGACAATAAAACATTTCTGATTCTCAATCAGATGTTTTTATCTCAATCAGATGTTTTTACTTCAAATGTAAAAACATCTGATTGAGAATCAGAAATGTTTTATTGTCCCAAAAACTGGGAAATGTGACATTTTTAAGAGGATACTGATGACATTATTTCCTATGAAAGTGTTTCCTATGTACTTATCTGTTGTTTATTTATTTATCTACTTTAAAGAGGATTAAGACTTTCCTGAGGAACACCATGACACAGGATGGGCTGAATGCTCTTGCCATGCTCTCCATGGAAAAAAAGCTTGTCACAAACATTCCTGACTTCAATAAAAAGCTCATCGAGAACTTTGCCACTCAGAAGGACAGAAGGGCAAAATTTCTGTACAAATGAGGTATCACACGCACACAAATGCATCCACTTGATCTTTGTATAAAGTTGACCTTGGCACAACACTCCAGAAATATTTAACAGTGTAAATTTCTGGCATTTTGTCTAAGTAGTGTTTACTACCATTACTGTAACAGTGACCTGCTCATAATTTTTTGTGTTCACTCAAATGTTGAAATTAAACAAAATGTTTTTGTTACTTGCCTCTTGCATTGCCTATTTACCATTTATGGTCAAGTTATTTTATGTGCAATTTAATGCAGTATTTTTCAACCTTGGTCCGCAAGGCAGCGTGCCAATAGTCAGACACACCTCGATGAATCAGTTTGTCCAATGATGTAAGACAGGAAATAAAAGAGCTGTGCTTAATTCAGGAAATATTGGAGTTGTGCAAAAAGCTCAGAAAGGACAAGTTTGTTTAAAAATAAAAAAATAGCACAGCCCCACCAAAAATATTTTTCACCAGCCGCCACTGCTCATGATATTTAGATCAGTGGTTCCCAACCTTTTTCCCAAGGGACCCCGTTTTTTACCAGTAAAATTTTTGACGACCCCCTCCCATTCTCTCTTCCAGTACAAACATTATTAAGAAATGATAAAATTATTCAAGCACATTTTAATATGCCTTGATTCAATAGATAACAGTAATAGTAGGCTCCAGTACAGAACAAAGTCATTAACAAAACCAAACAGAGCATAAAGTGCTTGACAGTTTGTATTACTTTTCTGAACACATTGTTTCTTGTAAGCACTGATAAATCAATCATTCCTTTCAATAAACGTTTGACACATAAAAAATACACTGAGCAAAATGTACTTAAATGTGTATATTACTGTTTATACTAGATTATTTACTGTAAAGGCTGTGATTAATCAACCAGTCCTATCTTTAATGAACTTTTGACACTTGAAAATAAAACAGTGAGCTGAGCAAATGTTCTTAAAAGTGTGTTACTTTTTCTGTACTAATTATTTCCTGTCTTAATATCAGTAAACTTTTCACTCATGAAAAAAAATGTGAGCAAAATGTAGGCTATAAACAAGTAATAAATGAAGTTTTAACCCCTTAAAGTGGAGAGGTCCTGGTGACCCACTGAGAGGCTTTGGCGCCCCCTTGTGGGGGTCGGGACCCCCAGGTTAGGAACCACTGATTTAGATGAATTATATTCAGACCTTTACCCATAAGAGAAGTGCAAAGTCAAAACAACAAAATATATATGTATCATACAAGAAAAAGTCCAAGAAGAAGTGCCAAAAATAGAAATGAAAAACAAAACAAACAAAACAAAAACTAACTGAAAGAAAAAATTGAATCAACAAAGTCATTATAGCAGAAGATAATAAACCAAGAGTATTATGGCCACCCCTGACTACTTTACAATAAATGCAACCAGAAAGATAAAGTATTCTTTACGAGGGCAATTCAGAAAAATAAAAAGTTCAATTAGGCAGCATAAAAAAGAAAGAAAAGCGACCTAGTGAAAAAATTCATAGGGAAAAGTATTCCCAATCAAAACATAAAAGGCACATAGGTGAAAACATCTGGGTGGCCTAACTTAAAACACCACCAAAAAAAGAAATAGAAAATAGTTCATAATGTTGGTGGGTAGAATGATTGAATGAACAAAAGAGACGTACGACCAACCTCAGAGCCAGAAGACTTTAGTGATCCTCAAAGTTATTCAAAACAGCAGGATCCAGGGAGTCCAGATATTTCTCTGCCTCAGCTGGATCAGTTAAAAAAAAAGTTGTTCAGCTCCGTGGACCAGTTTGATATTGGCAGGATAAAGCAGGAAGACTTTCCAACCCAGGGCACGAGCACGGTTTAAGATCGGAAAACAACGCCGTCGCCGTCGAGCTGTCACATCACTATAATCTGCTGCAAAGCGTATGAGCCTCCCAGCAACAGACACCTGAGAACTCCTGGACAGGGATATAATACAATCTCTGTCGGCGGCTTGGAGGAGACTGACCAGCATGGTGCGCGACGAAGCAGAGCCTCCGCCGGGACCAACACGGCGAGCCCGGACCACGTCAGGAGGAGAAGCCACCAGTTCTGGGAACCACACTGGGAGATGATCCTTCAGGTAGGATTTAGCATGATTAAGTTCGACCCTTTCTTTTAAGTTGAAGATTCGGATATTATTTCTTCTGCTTTGATCCTCCAGAAGAACAATCTTATTTTGGAGTTTCGTTAGGTCAGCCTTGTAATCCACTTTAGCTTCTTCAGTTTGCTTGACTCAATTCTGGAGTGAGGAAGTCAGCTGCTTCTGAGACTTCAGCTCAGATTCCAGCTTGTTAAGAGTGATAGTGACACTGTCGAGTTGAGACTCCAGTCGATCAAAGCATTCTTTGGAGAGCGTCTCGGCTTCAGAAGAATATTTTTTCAAAATAGCATCCAGCGACGCCAAGCTGATGTCGCTGATTAACACATCAGCGGCTTCCTCTGTACCTTTCAACATGTCCTTAGCCAGAGTTTTTTTTTTTGGAAGCATACTGAAGAAGAGAATTTCCAATGCCTACAGTCAAAGTGGGACAACTTTTCAGTCCTTTTTTCAAACTTATTAAAAGATAATCAGGAGAGGCCACCACACCCAACCGCTCAGTCTGCCATCATAATTATGTTCAGTTATGCACTCAAAACTTGGTCGGGAATCCTTTTGCAGAAATGACTGCTTCAATGCAGCATGGCATGGAGGCAATCAGCCTGCGGCACTGCTGAGGTGTTACGGAGGCCCAGGATGCTTCGATAGCGGCCTTCAGCTCACCCAGAGTGTTGGGTCTTGCATCTCAACTTTCTCTTCACAATATCCCACAGATTCTCTATGGGGTTCAGGTCAGGAGAGTTGGCAGGTCAATTGAGCACAGTAATACCGTGATCAGTAAACCATTTACCGGTGGTTTCAAGTGGTGCTCACTGCAGAACCACAAAGGCAGAGCTGCACCAGAAAGTGTGGCTGCACCAGAGTCAGCCCCGCCCATTCCATCAGAGTCAGTCCAATTCCTTCCAGTTGTCAGACTTGATAGCATTCTGGAACCAAAGAGGGTGTTGGAGCTAATATCATCTAAAATACAAGATTGAGGACGGAGTTGAGAAGTTAACTGAACAGTTTTTGTAAAGGTTCCATATAATTAAAAATCTAACTTTTGGAACTTTTTACCATGTTATATTGTCATTTCCTCATAAGAAACACGCCAAAGCCATTTTGGCTTCAATCATGCATTTTCCTCCCATCTCAGCTTCAATTTGGTCTCCTCCCCCGAAGCAGGTCTGGTCTTGGTTCTCAAATCTGGATATTCTGTGAATTTTCTGACAAATTATTTCTGAAATGACTTCTACTGAGACACCACCAGAAAAAAAACATACATCCCATCTACAAAGACACACTGGATGGCACAATCACATGTAACGCTACTTGCTTTTTATCAGATGTAGCAGTGAAGTGGTTATGGAGTCAGATTGACATGCAGTTTTGCGCAGGTTTGCCTCCCAATAGCGGTAGAATAAAGGTAGTTTATAACCCTGTTGCTTCTTTTCTAGCTACAATTGCCAGTACTATGTTTACAACAATTTATTGGTATACCGTTTAAAATATAATGACTAATGTGTTTTTTTGTTTGTTTTTTTATTTGTTTATTTAGCCAGTGTGAGTCCATTTGTGAGCAGTTTCAACTAAAATGCTGTTTAGGAATGACCAAATTCATAGAGCTTTTAGAGACCTAAATATTTTGCAGAAAATAAACAATACAACTAAAATATAAACAAATTAAATGTTTCAGCTGGCTAAATAGATTGCTGCCGACCCCACCGAGAGTCGAACCAGCATCAGCTGAGGGGAAAGCAAAACTTAAGTCAGACAATTTTGCCACTGCACTACCAGAACACACACTAGCCTCAAATGCTGTTGTATGATGTTTTTGTTGGAGCGACTGTGGGCAGATACATGCTAAAAGAAACCTTTTCATTTTGGGATATATTCAGGCTTCGTCATGTAGCAAGTTATATTTGTCTTGTTTAATTGGAGCATAGAACATAGCATTAACATTTGTAAACTAGTAACAGCCGTAATTCATGTGGGTCAGGTTAGTTTGCGATAAAGTTGAAAAACAAAAACAGAAGAAGTCAATGGGCTAGGCTGAGTTTGCGTGAATGGGCGGGGCTGACTCTGGTGAAGCTCCACCTTATGGTGCAGCTCCGCCTTTGTAGTTCTGCAGCGAGCACCCTCTCAGTGGTTTTGGCACTGTGAGCAGGTGCCAGGTTGTGCTGAAAAATGAAATCTTCATCTCCATAATGCTTTTCAGCAGACAGAAGCATGAAGTGCTCCAAAATCTGATAGCTAGCTGCATTGACCCTGCCTTTGATAAAACACAGTGGACCAACACCAGCAGCTGACATGGCACCCCAGACTTTTACTGACTTTGGGTACTTGACATTGGACTTCAGTCATTTTGGCATTTCCCTCTGCTCAGTCTTCCTCCAGACTCTGGCACCTTGATTTCCGAATGACATGCAAAATTTGCTTTCCTCCGAAAAAAGTACTTTGGACCACTGAGCAACAGTCCAGTGCTGCTTCTCTGTAGCCCAGGTCAGGTGCTTCTGCTGCTGTTTCTGGTTCAAAAGTGGCTTGATCTGGGGAATGCGGCACCTGTAGCCCATTTCCTGCACATGCCTGTACATGGTGGCTCTGGATGTTTCTACTCCAGACTCAGTCCACTGCTTCCGCAGGTCCCCCAAGGTCTGGAATCGTTCCTTCTCCACAATCTTCCTCAGGGTCCGGTCACCTCTTCTCGTTGTGCAGCGTTTTCTGCCACACTTTTTCCTTCCCACAGACTTCCCACTGAGGTGACTTGATACAGCACTCTGGGAACAGCCTATTCATTCAGATATTTCTTTCTGTGTCTTACCCTCTTGCTTGAGGGTGTCAATGATGGCCTTCTGGACAGCAGTCAGGTCGGCAGTCTTACCCATGATTGCGGTCTTGAGTAATGAACCAGGCTGGGAGTTTTTAAAAGCCTCAGGAATCTTTTGCAGGTGTTTAGAGTTAATTAGTTGATTCAGATGATTAGGTTAATAGCTCGTTTAGAGAACCTTTTCATTATATGCTAACTTTTTGAGATAGGAATTTTGGGTCTTCATGAGCTGTATGCCAAAATCATCAATACTGGAAAAAATAAAAGGCTTGAACTACTTCGATTTTGTGTAATGAATCTAATATATATGAAAGTCTAATGTTTATCAGTACATTACAGAAAATAATGAACTTTATCACAATATGCTAATTTTTTTAGAAGGACCTGTATGTACAAAAGGCAACTGCATAATGTGACTGAGTAATCTCAAGAGTGTGTATAACAATACACAAATGGTTAGAGGATGAATGCTTGGTAAAATATTTAGGAAAACATATAGATGAGTACTTCCAAATGAATACCACGCAAACTACAGCTTACATCAGATGGGAAGCATTCAAAGCTTTTCTGCGAGGACATATCATCAGCTATACAGGCTTCAAATCCAAAAAGGAAAAAGAATCCAGGTTACAACTGGAAAATGAAATAAAAACTCTTCAAACCAAAATATATAATGCTGACGCCAACAGCTTGCAATTGGAGAAAGACTTATTAATATTAAGAGCCGAATATAATAAATATTCCGCAACTAGAGCTGCATCAAGTCTTCTACGAATGAAACAGTCATTTTATGAACAGAGGGATAAAACTGCAAAACTTTAATCTAAAAATCTAAATTTAAATCTTACTAAAGAAGAAATTGAGCAAGCCATTGACAACATGGATTCTGAAAAAGCAGCAGGACCACATGGCATATATATATATATATATATATATATATATATATATATATATATATATATATATATAAAGAAATTTAAGAATAAACTATTGGTTCCCTTGTTGGATATGTATGAAGAAATCTTCCAGTAAGATTGTCTCCCCCCTTCATTAAACACAGCCATGATCACTCTCCTCCCAAATCAACGAAAATCTCAAGATAAATGCGAGAACTTAAGACCCATCATTCGTTTGAACTCAGATATGAAAATTATTTCCAAGGTACTAACGAAAAGACTTCATAATATTCTCCCCCAAGTCATAAATCAAGCCCAAAATGGATTTGTTGTAGGAAGACAGGGTTCCCATAATGTACGAAGGCTATTAAATATCATTCACTTTCAAAACTATGCGCCAAATACAGCTCTCTTATCACTAGAAAAAGCCTTTGACAGGGTTGAATGGACTTATCTTTTCAGGATTTTAGAAGAATTTGGATGTGGCAATAATTGTATTAAATGGATCAAAATACAATATACAGGGGTTTTCCTGCATTCAAATTTGCGTGGCGGTCGCCTCCAGATATTTGTGTGCCACCCCAGCCTGATTTCACTCTGCCCCCAGCTATATGGATGTTATTTTGAACGCAGTTGCAGCATTGCACCACTATGGGGCGCTGTATAAGCAGCGGTGCATCAAAAAGCGCTAAAACCGCTGCAGAAAAAGATGAAAAATTGCTTTTCTCGCCAGTTGGTACATATCTATGGTTGGTGCTATTGTAGGCTGACCATACATCCTCTTTCCCCCAGACATGTCCACGTTTCACTCTCTGTCCGGGACGTCCGGGGGGTTTCCTACATTGATCTAAACGTCCGGTTATACATCCAGGAGTAGGGATCGAGTTATGGGGGGATTGATATCTTTCAGGGAAAGATCCAGTTTCTGCCTATATTACAATATTTATGGACTCTCAGCATAGCGGGATTCTGTTGAGCGGAGAGGACGCACAAACAGCCCGTCCGTGCGCCCGCTGCATCTGGCGCATGATACATTCTCAAGGTGGCACAACAAAAAATTATTATCAACACATGATTGTTCATATCTGTTCAAATCCTCTGGTATTCCGTCTTTTAATCGTTCCTGACGCGCTCCGCTCATCGCGTGCTGCGGTGATTTCACCTCACTGACGCAGCATCGAAACGCGCACTATGCTTTGCGGTCAGGAGATCCTTTTGCTCTGCTTAAAAGTAACTGATGAGGTGAAAAAGCAAGAATCCAAGCAGCAGTTTTTCTGGAGAGTTTAGAGGAGATATAGGAAGATGAGAGACAGACAGGATGGGAAAATAGAAAAACAAGAAAACAAAGCTTGAAAGTAAAATGTAGGTAGATTTATCTCCACTACACATTTTTATTTTTATAAAACAATAAGTTATACACATGTAATAATTATACATCTGATACAATTCACCTTCAAAACTCAGTCACACACCCAGGGCCGTTTCAAGGCATTTTGGGGGCCAAGGCAAAACGCAACACCCCCGTAACCCTAACCCGTACATAATAGACATCCCACCATTGCATTGTTAGCAGCAGAAATTAAATGTTATTACCATTTCCACTGCAAATGCATGTTAATGAAATGCATTGTATTTTACTGGACATATCTATGTGTTATTTTGACTAAGATGAGTGTTATTATTACAAACCTAACATGTTACTTAAATGTAGGTCAAACATTTAAAAATATTTTTAACTTTAAATATCAGATGGGAAAAAGGGAACTAAACACCAATCTAATGCATATTATTGAGCCCTTTATAATATTTTGCCTTTAAAAAATGAGGCTGTTGAATGCACAGAGTATGTATGGGCTGGTGCATGGTCAGGATGGTACCACATCTGCCTCAATTTGAGCCAGAAAAACCCCTGTATATAGCAACCCCATTGCTTGATTATTGATTGATTATAGCAAATAGAAATAATTCTCAAACAATAGCAATAAAAAAGGGCTGTCACCAAGGTTTTCCCATCTCGCCATTATTATATACTGTACTATAGCAATAGAACCGTTTGGAATAGCAATACGCTCTCACCCTCAACTCAGTGGAATTGGTGTCAGACCAACCAAACACAGGATCGCCGTGTTTGCTGATGGGGTAATCGTATTTATTTCGAATGTAGAAAAATCAATATGGATAATTTTGGAAGTCATTCAATCATATAGTAAAATCCCAGGTTACAAACTTAATAAAACAAAATCCTCTATTCTATAAATATATTCTAAAAAGCAATTCTTATCTATTCCAAATTGGGAGACTATTCTATTAAATGCAATGAAGTCCAATCCTTCATATATGTGTTCCAGATATACAGGTGCTGGCCAGTAAATTAGAATATCATCAAAAGGTTGAAAATATTTCAGTAATTCCATTCAAAACGTGAAACTTGTACATTATATTCATGCAATGCACACAGACCAATGTATTTCCGATGTTTATTACGTTTAATTTTGATATTTATAGGTGACAACCAATGAAAACATCAAATCTGGTATCTCAGAAAATTAGAATATTCTAAAGGCCAATGAAAAAATGTTTGTTTCTCTAATGTTGGCCAACTGAAAAGAATGAACATGAAAAGAATGTGCATGTATAGCACTCAATACTTAGTCGGGGCTCCTTTTGCCTCAATAACTGCAGTAATGCGGCGTGGCATGGACTCGATCAGTCTGTGGCACTGCTCAGGTGTTATGAGAGCCCAGGTTGCTCTGATAGTCGTCTTCAGCTCCTCTGCATTGTTGGGTCTAGCGTATTGCATCCTCCGCTTCACAATACCCCATAGATTTTCTATGGGGTTAAGGTCAGGCGAGTTTGCTGGCCAATCAAGGACAGGGATACCATGGTCCTTGAACCAGGTGCTGGTGGTTTTGGCACTGTGTGCAGGTGCCAAGTCCTGTTGAAAGGTGAAGTCTGCATCCCCATAAAGTTGGTCAGCAGCAGGAAGCATGAAGTGCTCTAAAACTTCCTGGTAGACGGCTGCATTGACCCTGGACCTCAGGAAACAGAGTGGGCCAACACCGGCAGATGACATGGCACCCCACACCATCACTGACGGTGGAAACTTTACACTGGACCTCATGCAACGTGGATTCTGTGCTTCTCCGCTCTTCCTCCAGACTCTGGGTCCTTGATTTCCAAAGGAAATGCAGAACTTGCTTTCATCAGAAAACATAACTTTGGACCACTCAGCATCAGTCCAGTCCTTTTTGTCCTTGGCCCAGGCGAGACGCTTCTTGCGCTGTTTCTTGTTCAAGAGTGGCTTGACACACGGAATGCGACACCTGAATCCCATGTCTTTCATGAGTCTCCTCGTGGTGGTTCTTGAAGCGCTGACTCCAGCTGCAGTCCACTCTTTGTGGATCTCCCCCACATTTTTGAATGGGTTTGTCGTCACAATTCTCTGCAGGGTGCGGTTATCCCTAGAGCTTGTACACTATTTTCTACCACATTTTTTCCGTCCCTTCGCCTGTCTGTTAATGTGCTTGGACACAGAGCTCTGCGAACAGCCAGCTTCTTTAGCAATCACCTTTTGTGTCTTGCCCTCCTTGTGCAAGGTGTCAATGATTGTCTTTTGGACAGCTGTTAAGTCAGAAGTCTTCCCCATGATTGTGGTGCCTTCAAAACAAGACTGAGGGACCTTTTAAAGGCCTTTGCAGGTGTTTTGAGTAAATCAGCTGATTAGAGTGGCAGCAGGTGTCTTCTATATTCAGCCTTTTCAGAATATTCTAATTTTTTGAGATACCAAATTTGGAGTTTTCATTAGTTGTCACTTATGAATATCAAATTTAAATGTAATGAACATTGGAAATACATTGGTCTGTGTGCATTGCATGAATATAATGTACAAGTTTCACGTTTTGAATGGAATTACTGAAATATTTTCAACCTTTTGATGATATTCTAATTTACTGGCCAGCACCTGTAGGATTCCTTTATTTTTCCAGTCCGGAAGGTTCATCATTTTATTATTTTGCAAAATATCAGGATTATTCCAGATAGGTGTGCGTCTGCATGGTACTAGTGAAGACTCGGTCATTTTAAGATACTCCCACCATGCTGTCAGAGAGGTACTGATACTAATACTTTTGAAGCTTTCATGTTTTCTTATGCTTGAGCTAATAAATGGTAAGTCTGAAAGCTCTATCGTATTGCAAAGTATCTGTTCTATGTCTAACCAGGACTCATCTAGTGGGTTATCTTGCAAACATCTTGGTATATATTGCAGCCTGTTGGCTAAGAAATAATAATAAAAGTTGGGTAAATCCAGTCCTCCTCTGTCTTTGGTCTTCTGAAGTGTTTTTAAGCTGATCAGTGGAGGTATATCCTGCCAAAGGAATTTGGTAATTGAGGAGTCCAGAGATTTGAACCAGTCAGCTGGTGGTTTGTTTGGGATCATTGAAAATAAGTAATTTATTCTGGGTAAGACCATCATTTTAATTGTAGCAACTCTCCCCATGACTGATATCGGTAAGGATTTCCATCTTGCAAGATCATCTTCCACTCTCTTTAAAAGTGGGATGTAGTTTAGTTTGGTTAGATCTGCCAACTTGGGAGAGACATTAATTCCCAGGTATGTGATATTCCCTGACTCCAATTGTGTATTAAGTAAATTGACAAAAGAGAAATTAATTGGTAGAACTGTGGATTTTAATCAGCTTATAGAGTAATCTGAAACTTTTGAAAGAGTTTATCAGTTCTATTGAATTGGAGAGAGGATTGAGAATTCCCGAAGAAAGAGTAAAACATCATCTGAATAAAGACTGATCCTATGTTCTATTTTCTTACTAGTTTCTATGTTTCTACTGTAAGAGAAATCTGTCAAATTAAGTAATCTACGTTAGTTTGTGGATGACTGTCTACCCTTAATGAAACCAGTTTGGTCAGGGTGTATTATGAAGGGGGTTACCTTCTCTAATCTTTTTGCCAGGGCTTTACAAATTATTTTGAGATCAACATTAATAAGAGAAATTGGGCGATAGCTGGTAGGAAATGCAGGGTCTTTGCCTGGTTTTAACAAGAGACTAATATTGGCTGAGTTCATGTTTGGCTGTAATCTGCCACTCTCTTCGATTTCCCTCACCATTCTAAAAAATGTTGGAGCCAGAATGATCCAGAATTCTTTGTAGAACTCTGCTGGAAACCCGTCTGGACCTGGAGCTTTCCTATTAGTCATGGATTTAAGGGCTTCCTTGAGCTCCGCTGATGTTAGTGGCGAGTCCAGGACTGTAACTTGGCTGTCTGATAATTTAGGAAGTGTTATCCTGTCAAGGAACTCATTGGTCTCGTTATCTGATGGGTTTATCTGTGGTGAGTACAAAGTTTGGTAAAAGTCTCTGAAGGTGTTTATTCTTTCAGGGTCATAAACTATATTACCGGTCGAGTCTTTAACAGCAGATATGGTAGTTTTCTCTTTATTTGTTTTTAATTGGCTAGCTAAAAATTTACCTGATTTATTACTATGTTCAAAGTTTTCTATTCATAGTTTTTGCCCTAAAAATTGTGTCTTTTTTCAATAATTCCATGAAGTTCTAATTTAGGTTTACGTAATTTGCTCATTAACTCTTCTTCTGTGGATGCCTCTAAAGACTTGATGATTTCTTCTAACTCCTGAATACGTTTGTTTTCTGTTTTTTTCTTATGTGATGAGAAAGAGATTATTTTACCTCTCATCACTGCCTTTCCTGCCTCCCAGAGAACAGATGCTGATGTTCCAGGCATGTCATTATGTTCCAAATATAAAGCCCACTCCTTTTTCAAAAATTCTATAAAACCTTCATCTTTAAGCAGTGATGTATTAAACTTCCAGTTTTTGCTTGGTGGGATTGTCTTCTTGTTTACCAGAGTTAAAGATACCGGAGCATGGTCGCTGATAACTATGGGGTGTATCTCAGGCCCTGTCCACACGTAGCTGGGGATCTGCCAAAACGTAGATATTTTTCTACGTTTTGGCCTGTCATCCACACGAAAACTGAGTTTTTTCACACGAAAACTGATCTTTTTAAAAACTCCGGCCAAAGTGAAGATCTGCGTTTTCTCCGTTTTGGGTGTCTGCATGTGGACAGACAAAACCAGAGTTTTAAGGTCAGCAACGTCACTTTCCGTGACAAAAAAATGCTGACATCACGTGTGCGACCTGTGTTTACACTAGCCGACAGCATGGATGCCCTCAGAGCTGTGCTCGCTTTATCAATTTTCCAAGCGCTTTTTGCTTGTTTGTTTGTGCAAGAGGAATTACTGCTCCTTGCAGAAGACCACAGACGAAGGACAAGGTTAAGAACGGGGAAGTACTGCCGCCTACAGGTCTGGCATGTCCTTAACAACGTATTTATCCGGGTATGTGTGGACAGAGTTTATTTTTCAAACGAGGTGGTGTGGATGCAAGTTTTTGGAGGGGCGGATATTCGTTTTTTTTTTTTAAAAACGGCTACGTGTGGACTAGGCCTCAGTGTCTGAAATGTCAGCCAACAATGAGCTGCTGACTAGAAAATAATCCAAACGTGAATGAGAATGATGGACAAGTGAAAAAAAAGTATACTCTCTATGGTTAGGATGAAGAGATCGCCATGCATCACAAAGCCCATAATTACTCATGTACTGTTTAACTATATTAGTGGACTGCCAATTGCGCTGCGTCCCAGCTGTACTGAGCCTGTCTGTTAAAGAGTTCATCCAAAAATTAAAATCGCCTCCAAGTATAAGTTTACAGTCCCAAGAGTTTGGAGAGTACAGAGAAAAAATTATGAAAGAATGGAGGGTCATCAATATTTGGACTGTATATGCTGACAATACATAAGCTTTGGTTCTTTACAGTTCTGTGCATGGGCCAAAGCGAGTGAGTGTAATTGAGGGTCCTGAGAGGATGACTACCTGTATAAAAGCTGCACATGAAGTGAGACCGACGGCCATGAACTCCAGAGGCTCTTTCATTAACACCACTTCACAGTACAGCAGTCACGTTCCCCAACAACGCACACACCTCTGCTCGTCACAATAAAAGTGCTGCACACCACATCCTGTCTGACTGTAACCAAAATAAGAGTCTCACTAAAGTGGTTTACATGAGGATGGAGGGAAAACGAAGAAGGTTGGGGACATGAGGAGCTATTTTCCAAAGAAACGTGTAAGTCACTTAAAGTTAAGTTAGCTAATGAAACCAGTCCATGGTAATAATGTTATTGGCAGTGTTAAGCTTTAACGCTGGCACACAGCGGATTAAACATCTGTAGCTCATCTACAGGTGATTTGCCTGATGATTCACCTTTCTCTGAGAGAGAAAGAGAACTAACCATGTTCATCATAGTTAGTTCTCTTAAGGTTGGTTTATGCTTGACGCGTCCGCGAGGTCCACGTGGCAAAATTGCGTCATTTTAACAACCACGCCCCTCCACCGCGCCTCCGCACGGCCCAAAATTTCCGCACCGCGCACCTAGGAAATTTTCTAACCACGCGGACGGTCGGACGCAGAAAAACATGGCGGACTGGCAAGAACTAGTATGGCAGAGGTTAGTAAATACAGACATTTGTGTGATTCAGCTCTCAAAGATCACCGTGATCAACATGTTGTTAATAATTCTTGGAGAGAAATAGCTTGCACTGTCAGAAAAGACGAGGACGCTGTTAAAAATGCTGGAATGCCATGTTGTAAACAACAGTAATTTCTACTTCTACTATGGTGTAGTGTTGGATGCATGCTGTAGAGCTCCATGCTGCCCCGTTCAGTTTGGGAGAATATTGGCTCACCGCAGAGACAAGCCGCATGAACCATAAACGCTGCGAGTTGCGAAGCGCGTTCCATCCGTGAGCCGCATCACCAAGCGGAAAGTGAATGCGTCAAGCATAAACCAAGCTTTAGTCCCACTTCCATTCAGACTGAGAGAAATCTGCAGCCTTGTGCAAAGATATCAGCCTAGAGAGAGTTAATCTATGAAGGTCATTCTGTTTCAAAAAGCACAAACTTGTAGATCTGTTGTGTGTATTTGTACTACATGATGGGTGCTTGAAAACAGTGTGTGTGTGCATGCAGTACAGTGTGAGGAGCTGTACACCAACACCCGTAAACCTGTAAAACTAAATGTGTACCTGTAAGAAACACTCAAATGCATGTGAAATAAAATACAGTTGTGTGTGACATTTTCAACTACAAGTCTGTAAACACAAAGTTGGTTAGTTGGTGCTGCTTAATCGTTGCAGCTTCGGTGGCCAGCAATTAGTAATTCCCTTATACATGTAATTCAAGCAATATATACGCAATTTAAAAAGTAAAATGCTCATTATACAACTTATAAGTATAATTATAACTTTGCCGCACATCACGCGACCATCAGTGACGTAAGTCAATTCCATTTAACTGTTTTCTTTGACCAAGGAAGGACAGTGTCCTCCAAGCCTTGACATTGAGAAACACCCATGGGATTATACCCAAGCACAGTGGCCTTAATGCAAGACTACAGTGTTAGCAGTGGCGTTTTTGTTTCTGCTAACTTAGCAAAGCAGCTCATATAAACTTTAGCTAGACTACATATTTGTACAAATATCTTATAAGGCCTTAATAATGGTATAAATAGCATGACGTTATGTTAGTGTGTCACCTTGTTTAAATAAAAAGACGAGGAAATGGCTAAAATAAGTTTAGAAAGCCCTTTGAAATGTACTTACCCCAGCTCGTTCAGCCATCACGAACTGCAGACGGCAGCGGACTGAACCGAGCGAAAAACGCAACTCTCACTCTGATTGGTTGAGCCTGTTGTCCGGGAAACCAGAGCCAACCAATGACAACCCTCCCTCTGTGGCTCCTCCTTCCGCCCCCACCCTCGCCCTCATCCCCTGCTCCACTCGCCTCTGCTGATGCACACAGCTGCAATTTGCAACACACAACTTGCCAGAAGTGTTTAAAAATTCAGACTCGCGAGAGGAGAGTTGTGCGCTTGTAAAACAACAATTGAGCATGCGCAGAAACGTATTTGAGAAGTATTTACTGGGTCGCAGAAGAAAATTTTACATAAGTTTATTTTGTTTCACATACAATTTACTTTTTCTTACAAGTATCGTTTATCTTCACTATTTCACACATGTTGATGTGCAGCGTCTCACGTTTTAATGCACAGACACTCACCTCAAAACTTCAAGCTCACATTTTACGGTACACACTCACATCCAGTCTTCAAGCCCACACTGTGTTGTACGGACTCAGACAACACATTTACAAACTTGTGCATTTTGACACATATTAATCATGAACATAGTTTCAAAAATCAGATGTGTGAGGGGGAAGCTGTGCAATTGTAATAAAAAAGTTGAGCATGTGCAGAAACAGATCTGTACACTTGTGTTTACAGACTTGTAGTTGAAAATGTCACACACAACTGTATTTTATTTTACATGCATGTGAGTGTTTCTTACAGGTACACATTTAGCTTTACAGGATTACGGGTGTTGGTGTACAGCTCCTCACACTGTACTGCACGCACACACACACACACACACACACACACACACACACACACACACACACACACACACTATTTTCAAGCAACCATCAAGTAGTACAAATACACACAACAGATCTACAAGTTTGTGCTTTTTGAAACAGAATGACCTTCACACACTGATGCTTTCAGTGAGTTTCCAGCAGGAAGTGCACTTTATTAAGATAGCACTCACAACTTGCTTCACACAGATCAACAAAACAAATCATAGTCATGAAATCAGCTCAAATCCCATCTTAACTATCATAAAACAAATGAAAGATTATTATAAATTTGAGTTAAGAAAAAAGAGGAAAACACAAAGGATCTATAAATAAAATGGTATGCAGCTGCTTTTAAAGGTGGCCAGATTGTCAATACTATGTAAGGATAAAGGAAATTCATGCTAAAGTTGGGATGCAGCCGCCTGGAAAAAGCGATCAACTGGTTTTTCAGATCTGGTCTTTGGAACTTCAGGACTTTCAGGTTTGTGGATCTGAGACCTCTGGTTAGAGCACAAGGTTTATAAAGCAAAACAGAAAAAATAACCAATTGAACGCCGGCACAGGCAGGACTAGAAGAGAAAAGAACCACTCCGACTTCAGCAGTGGCCACTAGTGCAAAAGCTGGTGTTGGTACCAGATCGGCCCGGGGTCCTGTGCCTGCCGATGATGTCACACAATGGCAAATCCACTCAGCTTTTACACGTAAGTGTTGGAAAGGGTTAGGGTTACGGCTCTTTCTTTAGGACTGTCATCTGGAGATAAAACACCATAGTGGTTGTGTAAAGAATGTAAACTACATAAAGCAACATCAGACTGTCAAAAAGCACAGCAGTTCTTATGTAAATATATCAATTCACTCATTAAAAATGATGCTTGCTATTTGTTCAACAAAGTCTTTTTTATTTATTTTTGCCCCATTTCATCAAAATCTGTTTCCTTTGGCAATATAAACATATTTTTTAAACATAGTGTTTGTTTTTGGACTACAGGACTTTGTGTTATTGTAACTTTAGTAAGTCCCACCTTCAGCCAATCATATAGTATGACATCATCGGCAGGCGCAGGTCCCCGAGCCCATCTGGTACCAACATGGTTAACATAACATTTCCACGGCTGAGCAGTAAAGTATTAAATACTGTCATCTGAAAAGTATTTCACATTCGGTCTGTAATGGTTTTAGAAGCTACAGCGGTAGCAGGGCCCGAGAGGAGTGGGATGCTTGATGCTGTGGTGCATCTGATTGTTGGGGCATTAAGAGTGTTTAAAGATGAGAAAAGTGCATACAGTGTATAGAGAGGATGTTTAAAGCTTTAAATATCTTTAATTGTAAAATCACTAAGCTGGCTACTTCGCACACATGTTTTTTTAATGCAACCCCTGCGATAAGTGAGGAACCACTTTGAAAAAGCACACACTGACCTGAAAGTCCAGACCATGGATGACAGCACAGACTGTTTCTGAATAGGATCTTCTCTGGGTGTTTGTGGAGCAGGGGTCAGGCGGAGGTCCTCCAAGTAGATGACAGGGCTCACTGGTGAATTTCTCTGCAAAGGATAACACGTTGCTTTCCACATCTCCTTCTGGGGTCATGAACTCATCGTGTTGGCTCCAAGTCAGCGTTCCACAAAGTCCACGCACCTTGAAAACAATCTGCATCAGTTACTACCACAAAGCATTTAAATTATTAGAGTTTTAAAATGCATGGTAATGTTGTGTGACGGGGTGAGTACTCCCTCTTCTCTACAACATCTTTGTAAGATCTTCATTCCAGGAGAGGGCACTCACCAGCTGCGGAGCTTTACCGATCAGCGGCAGCTGCAGATCCTCTAATCAACCGCAGCAGAGCTCTACTTAAGAGGAGAGGGAACCACTTCACATCGCTGGATGATTAACTACTCACGGTAGAATCTTGCCACTCAGTTATTAGGTTTTGCTTGGTCTCTGCTCAGACATTCGTGCTGTCGCAGTTTTGGATTTATCTGGTTTTTGCTTGGATTCTGGTGTTTGGACTCAAGTTTGTTTCATCTTCAGGATACTTGGAATTGCTGAACCACTGATGGATGTTCCTACCTGGAAGTCACCATAACCCGCCTGGATTACACTCAAGGTTCGCCTCTCCTCCAGCTTCACTTGCCCTCTGCCGCCATCATCTGGCTCCCTCTCCTGGACACACCCCGTCACACCGTCTGCCCTCCCTGCTGACTTTTGGACTCCTGCCGACTACTTCGAACTTGGATATCTCCAGGACACTTTTAGTTAGGTTTAATAAATCATTGTTTGATCTTTCTGCCTTTGTCCTGTGATGGTTCTTCATGTCGTGGGTTAAACACCTTCCCAGGGACATGACAGGTAAATTAATGATAAATGACCTGTGTTTGTTTAGCAACTTCTTAGGCTTCTACAAACCCTCTGTCATGGTCTAAGGTATTTCCCCTCACTAACCCTAACCAAGTCATCATTCATGCAGGTGGGCGGTTCTGGATGCAGCTCAGCTGGCTATAGGAGGAGCAGTCTGAGACCTACACAGCGTCAGATGATTTACTCTGTTTGGGTATTCGACCAAGTCTCGAGCTTTAGTAAATGACTTCTTGTGTGTTTGTTTGTCCCGCACCTCTTGTGACTGCTATTTTTGTGCTGCAGATATTACTCCACATAGTCTTTCCAGCCATAACTTACGGATCTCTACTCCACATCGTCTCCACCTGATCTGCCAGCCAGCCCGCTCTTTCCCCCCCACCTGCCTCGCTTCACTATTTGGATTCATCATCACCATCATCTCTCATTGCCGACGATTGGATCCCCTTTCGAGCACCTCTCTACCTCAGGCCAGACCAACTCCCTCCTCAGTGCCTACACTTCCCCATTGTCTAAGACTGTTCCAGCCTGCACTACTTACATTCCCTTCTGCCCTCTCCTCACCTTCCTGTGTTCTCCCGCTAGATTCAGACCCTGCACGTCAGAGCTTCCTCAAAAGCACACCACTCCTCATTGCTTTATTTAATAAACATTATTTTTGTCTTTTTCTCCGATTCTGCATGTGGGTTAGAAAATGATCACCAACATGACACCCTCAGTGCGCTTCACAACACAGTTATTCACCCATTCACCCTCTGGTGGGAATGAACTACAATGTAGCTACAGTTACCCTGGGGCGCACTGACAGAGGCAAGGCCTGCCAAACACTAGCACCCGGCCGGGTACAGCCCAAGAGAATACCTGGGTCCCCCTTGCCATGGGCTTACCGCTTGCGCAAGGGGCCAAACGTGTCTGGTGTGATGGGTGGTAGCTGAAGACCTTGACTGTCTGATCCTCGGCTACAGAAGCTGGCTCTTGGCACATGGAATGTTACCTCTCTGGTGGGGAAGGAGTCTGAGTTGGTATGTGAGGTTGGGAAGTTCTGACTAGACATAGTCGGACTCACCTCAACGCATGGCTCTGGCTCCGGAATCAGGTTTCTTGAGAGGGGCTGGACACTCTATCACTCTGAACTTGCCCCCACTAAGAGGTGCTGAGCAGGGGTGGGCATACTAGTTGCCCCCCACCTCAGTGCCTGTTTGTTGGGGATTACCCTGGTGAAAAAGGTGGTAGCCTCCCTTTGCCCACATATGAGGGGATGGGTCCTGACTGTGGTCTGTGCTTATGCACCAAACTGCAGCTCAAACTACCCATCCTTTTGGAAGTCCTTGAAGGAGGTGCTGGAGAGTTCTCCTTCTGGTGACTCCCTCGTTCTGCTGGGGGACTTTAACTCTTACATGGGCAATGACGGTGAGACCTTGGTAGGGAGGAATGGCCCCCCTGACCTGAATTTGAGTGGTGTTTTGTGCTAGGCATGGATTGTCCATAATGAACACCATGTTCAGACATAAAGGTGTCCATATGTGCTCTTGGTACCAGCATACCTAAGGTTGCAGATCAATGATTTTGTTAACGTTTCATCTGATCTGCGGCCACATGTCTTGGACACTCGGGTGAAGGGAGCGCCAGAGCTCTGTGGATGTGTTCCAATTACAGGGGGATCACACTCCTGAGTCACTTTGGTAACGTCTAGTCTGAAGCAGCTGGGACCAAAATCAGCTCTTCTATATTCGAGACCATGGTCTTGAGTCAGAAAATAGTAGAATGCGTTCTCCTGGCCAGTGATGAGGTCCTGCCCCAAGTGGAGGAGTTTAAGTAATTCTGGGCCTTTTTCATGAGTGAAGGAAAGATGGATCATGAAGTCGACAGGCAGACAGGTGCTGCGTCTGCAGTGATGTGGGTGTTGTACTGATCTGTAGTAGTGAAGAGAGAGCTGAGTCGGAAGGCCAAGTTCTCGATTTACCAGTCGATCTACGTTCCTGCCCTTGTCAAGGGTCATGAGCTTTGGGTAGTGAGTGAAAGAATATGATCAAGGATACAAATGAATGGAATAAGTTTTCTCCATAGCATGGCTGGGCTCTCCCTTAGAGATAGGGTGAGAATAGACCCACCACTACTACACATTGAAAGGAGCCAGTTGAGGTGGCTCCTAACATCTGGTTAGGATGCCTCTTGCAAGCCTTCCTGGTGAAGGTTTCCAGGCACATCTATCTGGAAGAAGACCTAAAACAAGACCCAGGACATGCTGGAGAGACTATGTCTTTCAGCTGGACAGGGAACGTCTTAGGATTTTCCTGGAGAAGCTGGCCAAAGTGGCTGGGGAGAGGGAGGTTTGGGTTTCCCTGTTAAGGCTACTGCCCCCGCGACCCGACCCTGGATAAGCGGTCGAAAATTGATAGATGGATGGATAAAATTTTTTTTTAAAAACAGCAGTTGGCATCCTTGAGTTCATATTGATGTAACCAGAGGTGTAAAATTCACCTTGTTAGCAAAGCCAGGCTGTAGCTGTATTAGAGCAAAGGGCCCATTTAAGAACCAAAGTAGTTGGGTCCCAAACGTCTGAATGATAAGAAACAAAGAGGAGACTTTACGCAACACCAGGTCGCCGGTCACCACAGGCAGACGTTCCCTCTTGCCATTCAGAGTCACTGTACCTAAGGATAACAACACACATTTCCATCAATTTAGATTGGTTCAGACATTTCATTTGAATGTAAATAAAACACTCCATCACATTAAAGAGAGAGAGCAACAGTATTTTGCAGTGGCACAAATATGGGCTCTCTGTATTTTAAATTTTTTGTCTTGTCATTCATTTCTGCATTTGTAAACCCAACAAATAACACAAAACAGGACCGACTCGCTGTGCTGAATCAAACTGAAAAAGCAAAAAACAGGTTTCTATTCAAAATGAAATCAAAACACAAAAATGAATGAACTGTCAAAATAACACAGGTGAAAAGTCCAGTCCTACTGGCTTAGGGAAAAACTACTTCGGCTATTGGCTCCACAGTATTCAAATATCAGGGAGTTGTGATATGCGAAAGGAAACCTTTTTTATTTATTATGTCTGATTATAATGGGTCACTCTGAGTTGCAGGCTGAACAATTGAAAAGCCTGACAGATCTAAGGCACAGTGTCACTTAACGTTCATGGATTCAACTGTCTCTGCTTGTGGTGGGGAAGGCTGTTATTGGTGTAGGCTCCAGGAGTCAGCAGGGAACGTTTTGGCTAGAAGCTAATCATTATCATTATAATTAGGAACTCTACAAGACAGTAGAATGCCTTAAAGTCTCTTTCTGGAGTTTTCTCCTTTCAGAATTTATGAATGATTTTTGTAAAAGTGATTATCTCATCACTTACTGTGCTATAATGTAAGCAATTGTTATGGCCACCAACCTGGCCTCTTCATGTGAAGGAGCTAGGATGTCCCAGCCCCGGGGATCAGCCAGACACCGCCCCTCCTCCTCTTCTCCTCCAGGCTGCTGAAGAGCACAGCTGAGCTAAATCCCTCTGACGACACACACGGGGGATAAAAAGGCTGTGCCTTCAGTAGTCTGGGAGGCAGCAGTGCAGGGGTTCTGCTGTCCTCCAGGCCTCATCTTGTTTTCAACCCCTTCATTTTTGATGAGTTTTAACTTCTAAAGTTTTAACTCTGAGTGATCCAATGGGATCTTTGTTTGACGTCAACTTGGTTGACTTTGTTTTAAGGTTAACATCATAGTTTACCGACTTTGGGATTTTAAAACACTCAGTGTGTTCGTAGTGCGTCGGTTTTTATTATCAACTTGTGTTTTTTAAAACACCTTCTGTTTCGGTTTTAACCAGGTGTTTTAATGTTGATAAGTTGTCCTTTAAATATTTACCTTTTAGTCTTGGTTTTTTGTTTGACATTATTTTAATAGTGCTTTCCATCTGTTTGCACTTGTATTTAGAACTGTTTTATGACAAATAAAACCATTTACAACCCCACTATTATGCTACCCCCTCCTTCACATTTTAACACCTCCTGTCGGGGACATTAAGACAATGCATTTTTATTTGCCTAACACCCCCCCTGACCCACAGAGCTCCGTGCAATAGGAAACTGAGCGCCAACCATAACTAACCAATAGCATTAGACTACCGCTTAGATGCTTCATATTTAAGGAATACTTTGGCTGATGCGATAGCTGATGAGCTTTTCACGGACAAGTAAGTCTTTAAAATATACATATATGAGAACACAACACAACATGAGAATAATACTCATAAAACAGCGTGTTTTAAATGTTTGTCGGCTACAGAAGCACATTTATAAACAGAAACGTGAAGTTGCCATCTTAAAAAAACAGGAGTGTGATATGCTTGTCAGCCACTAGATGGTGCCATCGAATAGAGAAATACTCCAGAAAGAGAGTTTAAGGCTTGTGTTATTTGTGTAGATAAACCATCACATTCACAGTCATTTTACCAATAATATACTGAGTACTGCCTTGTGCTGATACTTTATTACAAATTCATCAACATTACAAAGTCCAGTTGGACGGCTGCTGTCCTAAAACACCTAAAACAAAACACACGACCCGTAACACCTCTTCAGTTGAGGTGGAGTAACATATAGAGACCAAAATAATGTCAACGTGTGTCCGTACACATCCAGTCCACTCAAGATAAAGAGAAGAAAGAGACGTGACATCATTGTTACTCTGAGACAAAGTCTTAAAGGGACACTAGATCATTATGTCTGTTACGGTAGCTGAATAAAGGGAACAAGAGTAAAGAAATGATACTGCTGCAGCAGTCCAAACCAGTTCCGTAGGTTCATCCATAGATCGTTGGTTACATATTGTAACCCCAGATTCTATGAGTCTAGTCGCAGCCCTTAAGCTAGCTGCTATTGGAAGGGTGATCTCAGCATCAGCCAATCATGAAGATCTTAAATGTACGCCCACCAATGGTGGGCACCCCTGAGGGTATATAAGTGGAGCGACTTCACTGTTCGCCTCCAACGGCTCTTGGTCCTAACAGAACCAGTGGGGCCATTGGCTTAAGGGCTGCGACTAGACTCATAGAATCTGGGGTTACAATACGTAACCAACGTTCTATTTCGTCTAGTCTTAGCCCTTAAGCTAGCTGCTATTGGAATAATGCGCAGCTGGATGGGTTTACGCCACACTGGTTAGCTCAGCCAATGGACGCACCCAACATGTCTCCTTTTAGTGAGGGTCGTTCAGCCCAGGGCTTAAAAGGCTGAGGCAGCCAGAGATAAGAGTGGGGTGCCCACTAAAAATTCATCCACAAGAGGATGAAATTCATTCAAGTAGGGCTGATGTGGTGCCATAATGCTTTCACTCAGCCTGCTGAGGTCCAAGCACTGAACAAGTGATGGATCCTGAAGACACATCTCGTAAATAATAACGAGTAAAGGAACAGGGTGAAGCCCATGAAGCAGCCTGACAAATGTCTTCCATCGACACATCACTGTGGAGCACCATAGAAGAGGAAATCCCTCTGGCTGAGTGAGCCCTGAGTGTCTCAGGAGGATCCCGCCCTGCTGAAGTGTAAGCGTGAAATGGCGTCACATAGCCAGTGTGAAAGACGCTGGGTCGACAGTGCTTGCCCAAGGGAAGAGTCTCTGTAGTGCACCAACAGGCTTTGTGAGCGGCGAATCACTGAAGTGCGTGAAACATATTGTGCGAGAGCTCGCACAGGGCAGAGAAGGTGGGAAGCCGCCTCCTCGTCAGAATTATGGGGAGGAGGAAAAAGTCCAGCCAATGAAATTGACCTGGATTTGAAGGAAGTATTAATGTTTTTGGGCACAAAGGCTGGGTTGGGGCATAAAACAGCAGACCCGCCATCTTCCCGGATCCTGAGGCATGCAGGAGCCACTGAGAGGGCGGTTAGGTCGCTCACTCTCTTGACTGATGCCAGCGCCAGCAGCAAGGCAGTTTTGAGTGACAGGAACTTGAGTGAGAGCTGGTCCAAGGGTTCAAATGGGGCTTCAGATAAGTCGCGCAGAACCACCGTTAGGTCCCACTGGGGAAATAGCGGGCGGGTCACAGGTCGGTTCCTTCCGACACCTTTTAGAAAACGTTTTGTGAGAGGATGATTGAAAACAGATCTATCTCCCAAACCCTAGTGACAGGATGAGATAGCTGCAGCATATGTCTTAACAGTGCTGAATGCGAGACCTCTGTCCATCAGCATCTGTAGAAATGATAGGACATCCACCAGCAGGCAGGACAGCGCTTGAACATTCCGCTCTGTGCACCATTTCTGGAAAGCAGGGTATCTGCAGGTTTAAGGGAGCCACATTTAAGACTTTTTAAGACCTTTTTAAGGCCAATTTGACCAAATTTAAGCTACTTTTTTTAACTATAATTTCCAGCTATTGCGAATGTGGGATTAGCCATCCAGTTACCATAAAAGTTGCACGTCCCCATGGCGCAATCTCCCACTAGCTTAACCAGCTAATGTGCTCATCTAAAAAAGCCCCCTTTCACAACCAACTGAATGTGTACGGTTCCACTTATGCCAATATCATACAAAAAAAATGCTGAACACTAACTAGAAATTCATGAAAATTGAAATAAAAAATTCTTGTTTATTGGGTCTTTGGTAATTTAAGACCTTTGGAAACTGTATTTAAGGATTATTTGTCATTTTTAAGGATTTTTAAGGCCTTAAATTTGGAAAAGCTAATTTAAGACTTTTTAAGGACCCCCGGATACCCTGGAAAGGTGCCCATTTAGCAGCATAAAATGCGACGGTAGAAGGCGTCCGTGCACTCTGAATCATGGCGACCACATCATGCGGCAGCCCAGAAGTCTCTAAACATGACCGCTCAGCGGCCAAACCCACAGCCGTTGGCCTATTTCTGGAGGATGTTTGACTATCCCATCCGCCTGGAGAAGGGCGTCAACCCTCCACGGGAGCCTCCACGGGGAGCCGGACACCAGCGCTTGCAGGTCTGGAAACCATGACACGGACAAGCGTCTGGGAGCTACCAGAATTACCGAGAGCTGTTCCGACCGAACTCGGTCCAGGAGTCAGGGAATCAGTGGGACTGGCGGAAACGCATACAGGAGCGTCTGAGGCCAGGGCTGGTGTGAGAAGGCGTCCGCTCCGAGTGGGGGGTTGTCCCGGGGACTCAGGGGAAACCACAGGTGACACTGAGCGTTTTCGTGAGCCGCGAACAGATCCACAGATGGTTTCCCGAACTTGATCCAGATCTGTGATATCAGTGCAGGATGCAGACGCCAGTCGGAGTCGCGGGGTCCCCCTCTCGACAGGATGTCTGCTGCCGCTTTCAGGACACCCGGAATGTAGGTGGCTTTGATGGACAGCAGGTGGACATGTACCCAACACAGTAATTCTGTGGCTACGCGCAATAGTGGGAGGGATCGAACTCCCCCATGGCAATTTATTAGGCTGCCCGGCCCGGCGCACTGTCCTGCGCACTGGCCCGGAACCAATCAATGGTCCCGAGCTCCCCGCCTCCGGCTATGTTTGTCCCGGTCCCGGGAAAATGTCGGAGGAAAAGAGGTAAACGAGCAGGAATCCAGGTGAAAATAAGACTTCTCTTAAATTATGGTTCATCTAGTAAACATTGGCGAAATCTTCCAGCTTCTTGTCCTTTGTTTGGTGACCTGAGCGCCACTTCCGCATTCCCGCCAGGCCGCGTTGCAGCGCGGTTCATCCATCCAAGTTTTTTAAGGTTGGTTTATCCTCATTCCTCAGTAGTTTCTCCTCCTGTTCCCTCCATAATTGGTTTTTATAAACACCATGGATCTAACCCTGCTAATTAACGCCCACTAACTCCAGCTGTTTCTGTAGTTTCTGATTCCTCCACCTCACTCAGCATGGCTCTATTAAATACCCGCTCTGTTAACAATAAGTCCTTCCTGCTCAATGATTTAATTCTCTCTAAAAACCTGGATTTTCTGTTTCTGACTGAAGTTTGGCAGCAAACATTTGATTATTCTGGTCTGATTGAACTCTGCCCGAGTGGTTATTCTTTTCTTAGCCAGCCCCGGGGTTTTGGTCGTGGTGGAGGCCTAGCTGTTGTTTTCAGAGACCATCATCCATGTAGCTCTACAACCTCTGGTCACTTTGCTTCCTTTGAACTGCAGCTAATTAAAGTCTGGCTTAAGGACCCGTTCTACTGTGCTGTGGTTTATTGTCCACCTGGTCCAAATAGTTCTTTGCTTCAGGAGTTTAGTGACTTTCTATCCTCCACTGTGAAGCTGTCCAGACTGGTGATTGTTGGTGACTTTAACATCCATGTTGATGAGCCCTCTGATCACTTTGCCATGAATTTCTCCAGCCTTATGGACACCTTTGGCTTTACCCAGCATGTTTCTGGCCCCACACACACCAGGGGGCACACTCTAGACCTTGTTTTTACCCTGAGTCTAAATGCTGACAGTGTTTAGCCTGAGGACGTTTATATTTCAGATGTCCATTGCATTTTTTTTAACTTGTCAGTTTCTGCGTCCCCACCTCCTGCTCGCCGTATGGTTAGTTCACGTTTTCTTAATGAGAGCACAGCTAGCAATTTTTCTGCTGCTTTTGATCCACCCTGTTCTTCTGATGACGACCCAGATTCCTTAACTTCTCAGTTTAACGAGCACTGCCTCTCCATTCTGGACAACATCTGTCCTGTCAGAATCAGATCAGTTCCTGCAGTGAACCCTACTCCCTGGTTTAATGACAGCCTTCGCAGCATGAAGCACCAATGCAGAAAAATTGAGCGTTTGTTGAAGAAAACCCATCTCCACGTCCATCTGCTGCACCTAAAGGATCTTCTGTCATCCTTTAACTCTGCAGTCAGAGACGCTAGGGTTTCCTATTTCTCCAACCTGGTGTCCCAGAGCAAAGGGATTCCCAAGGTGCTGTTTAACACCATCAGCAGCATAGTCTCTCCTGCCGCTCCTACAGCCTCCATCCACTCTGTTGCAGACTGTGAGAACTTTCTGTCTTTCTTTCTGGACAAAGTCAGTAAGATTAGATCTAGCATCTCTCCTTCAGCCTTATCGCCGCCTCTCCTGACTCCAACCAGGCCCATCATCCTAGATAGCTTTGCTCCTGTTTCTTTGCCTGAGTTAACCAAACTAGTTAACTCTATGAAGACCTCTGCATACCCCTCGACATCTTACCCTCATCTTTGTTTAAATGGGCTTTTCAGTCCATCGGTCCCAGCGTGCTCTCCATTATTAATGCTTCTCTGGTTTCTGGTCAGGTTCCTGCTTATTTTAAGAATGCTGTAATCCACCCGCTTCTTAAAAAAACGATTCTTGACGCCTCTCTCCATAGCAGCTTCAGACCCATCTCTAAACTTCCGTTCACCTCCAAGATCTTGGAAAAGGTTGTGGCTAAACAACTCACAGCTGCTCTTGATGAACATAACCCCTATGATAGCTTCCAGTCAGGTTTTCGTAGAGCTCATTCTACTGAAACAGCTCTTCTTGGGGTCTCTAATGACCTTCTGACTCACAGTGATGCAGGGGACTGTTTTGTTCTGGTTCTGCTAGTCCTGGCTGCAGCATTCAACACCTGCTACTGGAGAACCAGACTCAGCTTAGAAATGTTCCTGAGATGAAAGAAGGAAGAGCGAACAAGAGAACCAATGTGAGAACCCAGGATGAGAACTGGGTCAAAGGTTAGAGACTGGGCTGGTCCATCAGGAACTGCTCTGGAGTGAGTTTCCTCTTATTAATCTAGTTGTACCTTCTCTGTGGCTGTCTCAAAGTTTGGTCCTGCTCAACCGCCCTCACCATGGGTGACCCACACGGTTCTATGCTGGGGCCTCTAATTTTCCTCCTCCATCTGCTTCCTCTAAAACACATCCTGAGATCTTTTAAAGGATACAGCTCAGCCTACAGTTTACCTACCATCTTTACGCAGATGACATCCAACTGTACATCTCCTTTAAGCCCCATGAGATGTCTAAGCTGCAGCTGTTACACACCTGCTTGGACCTGTTAAAACCTGGATGGCTGGGAACTTTCTACAGCTGAATAAAAATAAGATTGAGATCCTCATCTGTGCCCCAGACAAGCTGGTTCCCAAAGTCAGAGACTCTCTTGGTCAGCTTGCTTCTCACACCAAACCCTCTGCCAGGAATCTTGGTGTGACCTTTGACCCAGCTCTCACCCTGGATTCTTGTGTTAGTTGTCTTGTTCACACTTCCTAAGACCGAAGGTGACAGATAATTTGCTGATGTGAACCCCAGACTGTGAAACTTTCTCCCCCTGAGCCTGAGATTAGTGGACTTGGTGATCTTATTCTCAAAGAAGGCGAAAACTCACCTGTTCAGGCTGGCTTTTGACTGACCTTCATTACCACCTTCTCCTTACTCTGCCTTTCTCAGGATCCACTGATTACCTCTTTCTTATTCATTTTCTAATTCACTTTCCTTACATTTTTAATAACAATTATTTTATTTTTCTCATTTCTTTTATTTTTTAATCTTTAATTTAATTAAATTTTTATTTGTGTTCTGGTGAAGTGCCTCATGATTTTTATCATGAGATGCGCTATATAAAAGACAATTTTCTTTCTTTCTTTTCCTTTACAGTTACAAGTTACAGTGTTTCTAGAAACCAAATCATGTCAGATTCTACCCATCTGTTCTGTGGGGTACCCCAAAGCTCTGTTTTGGTTCTCCATGCTTTTATCTACTCCCGTCTAGATTACTGTAACACACACCACATTTTTTTAACAAAAAAGCCCTCGACTGCCTTCAGTCGGTCTAGAACTCTGCAGCAAGGCTCCTAACTGGAGCAAACAGAAGAGCACACATCACTCCTATTCTGGTGTCTCTGCACTGGTTACCCGTTAACTTTAGACTTCATTTTAGAATCCTGACTAGAACCTTCAGGGCTCTACATGGTCAAGCTCCTCCCTATATTACTGAACTGTTTCACCATCTATTTTCTATCAGAAGCTAATGCAGGAGATCGGTGTAGGAGACTATTTTCATGTTCAGCTTGCATAAAAAAGTGTGAAATCAATAGTTGAAGTTGCTTCTCCCTACATCCAAGTGGCACAGTAAAAGCAGATGCAGCTATCTACTGAAGGCGTACAGAAAAACCTACGTTAAGAAAACAAGCACACCCCAAGTAAGTTTGTCACTGTCCAGTTCCATACTGTCCACCAACTGACTGGGCAGTGTCTAGGAGATAATGATCCAAGATTTGAGAACAAGTGCAAAAACAATTTGAGAGCTGAGATGAAAGACAGAGAGAAATTTTGCATGCTTGAAGAAACTATTTGTGCAAGAAGCATAAAATCTGAGTGCAGAAACAAAGAGGAATAGGGGACAGAGTATTTTTGAAAAAGAGCAGTTCTGCATGCAAGCATTACAAGATTTGAGAATAAAGCTGTCAGATGTCAGTTGGTGTCAGTTTCATTCTTCCATCTAAAAGAACTTCCCCAACTTACACAAATTATCAAAAATGTTGAAATGACTGATGATTGGTTAAGTCCCTCACCAGTGTCTGTGACGGTGACTGTAGTACGCAGGACTGAGACAGATATCTCTCTTAGACAGCTCTTTTCCTGTCCACCTTCACCTTGTCTGCATCCCCCACATCGTACACTCACCACCAGCTTTCTGTCCACATAGTCCTGAACCAACACAAAGGAGGAAAAGTGGCTGCAGCACACAAATTTTAAATAGTCCAAACCTTTATGCTCTGCAGTTTGTCTAACCTCCACAGCAATAAATGGACAGTCTCCTCCTTGAAGTGAGTACCGCTTTTTGTCAAAAGTGGTGACTTGTAAGGCCCCTACCAGTGTACACAGACCTGCACACTTCTCAGCGGTGCATTTCCATTCACCTGCCCTACACACACTGGGAGGAGCCAAATCAAACACACAGGAAAAATTAAAAATAAACCATATAAATCATTAAAAATAAATCTTACCAGGTATTGCATCTCCGCTGTATCGTGTCCCCAGGCTGGTAAGTGTGCCTGCGATAAAGACATGGACACTCGTCTCTTTTGATGCAGACATCCTGGTGAACATAGAGGTCTGGAGGACACTCACAGCCCCCTACACACTCCTCTCTGCACTGCCCCATTCCTTTAGCAAAGCCAAGGGGCTGGAGGGAGGTACAGCTAGGGGGACAGGAGGACACACAGTCTGAAAAGACTAGACCTCGAGGACAGACGCGATCTGAAACAATGATCAAGAGACAGTTGTTAGTTTAGAAAGATTGCTGTGCTTCTAAAATAACAGTCAAATGGCAGATATTAAGGGTCTTATTCTTTACCACAAAGTGTGGCTGTCCTCCAGATTATAGGGATGTGTTGCTGTGTACATTCACGGACGTAGCTAGCTAGTGTGTCACACACTGCATTCTCCCTCTCTTTAGATGGTAGAGTACAGTACAGGTAAAGACAGGTGTCTAGGTATTCTGCTGGGTCCACCTGCAGGAGAAAACCACACATCTCTCTTTGAGTTACTTCACAGAAAGCACAATGATGTTCACAAAGACAAGTTCAATCAGCATTCATTAAAGGTGAACGATGTAAGAACTGGACAGTAAAATAATCACAATCACTGGCTGGGGAGGGCCAGGTTTTGTTTTCAAAAATGACCTTTCTGTTAACAAACAGCACCCCTCTCATTCTTCCTGGTCCCAAAGCCAATCATATTTGACCTTGGTGTGTTACCTGCTGGTTGCCTCTTCTCCAGCATCATCGCTATATTACGCTTGTTATTGGCCTCCACTCTCCACCGGCAGCTATCTCCAGCCATGAGGTGCCTTTTTCTGTCCTGGTTAGTTGAAACAGTGCTGTAGAGAGAAGTGAAGCCAGCACACTTTCAACTAACCAGGAGGAAAAAAAAAAGCTCCAGGCTCAGATAAGATTGGCTCTGGGAACAGGAAGAATGAGGGGGGTGCTGTTTGTTAACAGAAAAGCCATCACGGCCCAGCCAAATTTGAAAACAGAAACCTTGGCCTTCCCTAGCCAGCTGAAAGGGGATCTGGTCATTGTAACCTTCCTGCAATGTGATAGACTCATTGGACGGTTTTCTGATTATTTTACTGTCCAACTTTTACAGAGTTCACCTTTAAACACAATAAAAATCACTTGAGGACTATGATAGTCCGAAGACACCAAGTTTGACATGTAAGCAGTTTTTGCAGCCTCGCCTGATAGGAGAGGAGACAACTCTTCAGTAACTGTAGTGATGCATGAAACCTGTATCATCCATCTTCTTTTTGCACGCAGGCAGGAGCGTATGATAAACAAGTCTCAATGAAATGTAAAACAGAATGTATTTGGGAAGAATCACTGATTATTTCACAATACACTGTCCAACCCTTTTGTATTGCAATATTTCACAACAACTATATTTTGACTTATCCCTAAAGATCAGCATGGAATTTTCAGCTGGAGCCTGTCTAAATCACCTGAAATCCACCACAGGATTCTCAATTAACAAGGAGCTGAATGTTAAGAACCAGAAAGAAGCCCAAAGGCTCACTGATGGCCACACAAGAGCAGTTGGCGGTGTACCTGTCGTACACCAGGCCTTGGCGGTGCACCCTTGAATGAAAAGCGCAGGAACTTCCGGTGTTTGGGAATTACTGGGATGTGGAAGCATGCGTCTTTCAGGTCTATTGACGTGAACCAGTCCCCGGAGCGCACGTATTCTAGGACTTGCCTCATTGTTAACATGCGGAAATGCATCACTGCTATGGAGCAGTTGAACAGGGAAAGGTAGAGAATTGGCCTCATTCCTCCTGACTTCCTCGGTACTATGAAGTAGCGGGAGTAGAAGCCTGAGAGCTCTTGCCCATGAGGAACTTGGGAAATGGCATCCTTGGACAGAAGTTTCCAGGGTCTGAGATTGTTTCTGTGACGTGAACGTCGTCTCCATGATCCCGTTGAAGGGAGGAGGAGCGGACTGAAAATGGAGTGTGTGACCGTAACGAATGGTGTCCGATATCCATTTGCTCATGAGTTAAAGGTGGCGCCATTCTTGCGGGCGTTCCGACAGCGGATGCGTGTTCGAGGTCACGTGAACGACGTCTGAGGACTGGGTTTGCGGCCTTACCGTCGTTGCTTGTACCAGAGAACTGGGAGCGACCCATGGAGGGTTGCGCTCGAAAGGGTGACTGTGAAACAGCTGGAAGAGGCTGATCTGCACCGCGGAGCGTGGTCTCCAAAGATGAAGGACGAGTGGGAGCCGGACCCGTGCACGGTGACTACAAAGTGCCAGCGGATGGAGCCACGCACTGTGTCGCCGCACATGGTCGCGATAGCGCCATGACATCCTGTTCCACCCTACGTTGTGGGGGGAGCAGGATGTGTTGGGCCTGGCAGGAAGCTAGGGCCGGTGCGCAAATGGAGCACACCCATACAGCTGGCTGTGGGCGTGTAACATGATCGACTGCGTGAACATGCAAGTGTGTCGCAGTGCTTGGTGTGGGGAACATGTGTGAGGATTCGGCAGAGGATTCTGCAGAGGACTGTAGGATTGTGCTCTCAATATGACGTTTTTGGGGTTTTATTTCAAAACCAAAATCATTCACAGATTTAACATTACAGTCAGAAGCACACATTCCCCACAACGAGTCATTTTCGTGGTTGCTTTCGGCGAGGTTCTTGCAACTGTGACGGCCAGGACGGTGTCTGCTGGCTCTTTCGAAAACGCTGGCTGCCAAATCTCTGGTCCCGCTGAGGTGGAACCGAAGCGGGAGGCCGGCTCCGTGGGGCGGGCGGTGCAGCTGGGCGTCTGAAGTTTCCACGCCATTCGTCCCATCCTCTGGAGGAGCGGCCGGAGTGAGAGGCGGACCGGGGGTGGACCAGGTCTCGCAAAGTGGCTGACAGTTCAGCTGTCTTCTGAGCCCTCTCAATGACGCTCCTAAGATGGGGACCAAACAGAACGTCAGAGGTGATGGGGCCTTCCAGCATCTCTCTGTGCAGGTGTTCGGGAATAGAGGGCAGGGCCTCGAGCCACAAGGCCCACAGGATAAGGGTCTGCCAGGCAGCAATGCGAGCAGAACCAGTGAGTACAGCAGCACACAGATTGAGAATGGCATCAGCAGTTTTAGTAATAATGGTTTTTGACTCGTCGGGAGCGTCAAGCTCTTCCACCATTTTGGAAACGCCAAAGGCAAGAAGGGGGATGTTATTTTCTGCAGCGCCGGTCTGGAAGGCGCACTGGTGATCGGTGAGCCACTCCAGCAGATGGTCATGCTTAGAAGCGGGAACTGCTCGTTGGCCAGCGAGGTGGTTCTTGGCGCCAAACAACGAGGCCAAGTCCGGCTCCAGTGGAGGAACGGATGGTCAGCCCTGGTCGGAGAAGCCGACTTTGGTAATGGGCGCATATGTGGAAATTGGCGCCTTGAGCTTAGCAGGTTCGGAGAAGGGGGCGGACCAGCAGCTCGTGGCAGCGGGGAAGCGCGGCCAGATGGGGTCTGGACAGTGCATTTGTGTTGCCCCGAAAATTCCCACCAAATCATCTGCTTCAGGCGGAGCCGGTTCTGGCACGGCTAGCCCCTTGTGGATCGCAGCCGTGGAGATGATGGCAGGTAGCTCCTGGAGCAGTGCTCTAACTGCTGGCAGGGAGTAGCGAGAATGCACTGGAGCAGAGGAACCTGCTGAGAGAGGCTCTTCAACCTCCATGTTGTCCAGGAGGGAAGAAGGGCTATAGCGGCCAGCTTCGTCGTTGGAGCCAGCCGGCTCCTGGCCGACATTGAAGAACTGTAAGGCCTTGTCCAGCGAGTATGTGTCAGTCACCGGAAATTCCTCATAAGTGGCGGGGGTGAAGTACTCAACCCGGCAGATCTTTTCAGCCATGGGCAGAGTGGCACAAAACGGGCACGAGGCCTGGGGGGGTCAAGGCCAGGCCAGCGTGATGAGACCCGTGACAGACCCCACATTTGGCGTACAGGTCGCCGCTGGAGATGCAGCCCGTCTAGCAGGCCGGGCAGGTCCTGACATTGCTGGACATGGTCGGTGAGTAGATTAATGCTCTTGGATAATGGATAATTGCTCTTTAATGAAAGCTCTTAAGCTTGGCTTGAAGAGATAACGGAGGCGAACAGTGGAGTCGCTCCACTTACACAGTATACCCACAGGGGTGCCCACCATTGGTGGGTGTACATTTAAGCTCTTCATGATTGGCTGATGCTGAGATCACCCTTCCAAAAGCAGCTAGCTTAAGGGCTAAGACTAGACGAAATAGAACTCAAAGAACTGTTAACCGAGAAGAGAAAAAGATATCGGCTTTGGAGCAACGAGTGGACGAACTTGAACAATATACAAGAAGAGAAGAATTGGTAATAATGGGATTTGAAACGAGACACAGAAGCAATGCTAATGCAGTTACAATCATAACTCAGCAGAAGATGCCTCAGAAAAAGAACTTCAGTCACTTGAACAAGTTGTAACATTTCTACACAGTAAGAATATTTCCATACAAAAAGAAGGCATTTCCATGTCACACTCTCCCTAAGAAATATAAAAAGGCAATACCAGCTAACGTTCACCAGCAGAAAACAAAGACACAATGTATTGGCACAAGGAAACAAGCTAAGAGGCACTAATGTGTACATAAATGAACATCTAACTCAAAAAAAATGGGATGATAGCGAGAGAAGCATGGATGCTAAAAAAGCAGAAAAAAATTATTGCAACATGGACAAGAAATGGGAATGTATGGATCAAAAAACAAGAAAGGTTGGAGGCTAAGATAATAACGGAGCTGAAGGAACTGGAAAATTTCAATAAACAATGACTGATGGACAGAAATGTTGGAAAAATAAATAAATATAGTAAAAATCCTAAAAAAAAGTCACAGAAACTAAATACTAGTAAACCAAAAAAGCACATGGACACAAGAATACAAGAAGAACTAGAATACAAAATATGCGATCCTGGAAAAGATTTAGACAATAATCTGTACATGTATAATAATGAATGCAAATACTACAGCGACCAAGAATTGCATGACTGTGCCTTGGTGAATGATGCACTGTCCATCATCCACTTCAAAAGCAGAAGTTTGCATTGCAATTATGATAAAATATTGGCGTTTTTAACACAAAATAAAATAAGATTTAAGGTCATTGCAGTTACAGAAACATGGTTACAAGAAGGAGATATTGAGGATGTTCAAATAGATGGGTATGAGATGTATTACCAGAATCGGGAAAATAAAAAAGGTGGTGGTGTAACACTGTATGTATGTAACACCCTAAAAAGCAAAGTGATGTATAACATGTAGACAGCAATTGCTGATGTAATGGAAATGATCACTGTTGAAATAACATCTGAGAAGACAAAAAACATAATAATAAGCAGTATTTATAGAGCACCAGGTTCCTGTATTGAATCATTCACAAATACAATTTTGGAAATGTTTAATGGAATCTGTAACAAGAATTTGTTTCTCTGTGGGGACTTCAACATTGAGCTGAAAAATAGAAACAATTTATCAAATGACTTTGTAAATTCCATGCATCTACTTGGTCTGTTTTCACCTTTATGTAGATGGTTTTCACTAGGGATGAGCGAGTACACCACTATCTGTATCTGTATCTGTTGAACCATCTAAATTATCTGTATCTGTATCTATACTCGGAGTGGGCGTGGCCTAACCCAGAAGTGGGTGTGGTTTACATCAATATGTTATTTTAAGTCTAATCAGAAGTTGCTATGTGTATTGATTATTTGAAAACTATTTACAGAGCAGCCTCAGAGTTGAGATTAAATGTTTTTGATCACAATAGTAAAGGAACTATTATAGAACAAGTTTTCAATAAAATCAGAACATTAATATTTAAGTGCATGAATTAAGAGAGAGAAAGAAAAAAATATCTTTTCTATAGCGCCTCTCCAGATAAAAATTACGAGGCGCTTCACAAAAACAAAACATGTAAAATAGAAAAAATAATTTAGAAAATGATTAAAATATATTTAAAATGAGCAAAAAATAGACAATTGTGATTAAAAAATGTAAAGAAAAAGAGAGAGTGAATAGGAAAGAGGGAGTGGATCCTCCTGAGGAAGAGGAGAGAGGGGGGGGGGGGGGACGACCGGAGCGGAAGCAGTGACTGACGCAGCACGAGCCGTTCTATTTCGTCTAGTCTAAGGCCTTAAGCGAGCTGCTATTGGAAGGATGATCTCCGCATCAGCCAATCATGAAGAGCTTAAATGTACGCCCACTAATAGTGGGCCCCCTTGTGGGTATATAAGTGGAGCGACTCCACTGTTCGCCTCCTTTTTCTCTTCATGCCAAGCTTGAGAGCTTCCTTAAAGAGCAATTATCACAAGAAGATTACGACTCACCAGCTATGTCCAGCGACGCCAGAACCTGCCCGGCCTGCCAGACGGGCTCCATTTCCAGAGGCGACCTGCACGCCAAATGTGAGGTCTGTCTCAGGGCTCATCACGCTGGCCTGGCCTTGACCCCCCAGGCCTCGTGCCCGTTTTGTGCTGCCCTGCCTGTGGCTGAGAAGATTCGCCGGGTCGAGTGCTTCACTCCCGCCGCCGACGAGGAATTCCCGGTGGCTGAGACGTATTCGCTGGACAAGGCTTTGGACTTCTTCAACGCCGGTCAGGAGCCGGCTGGCTTCAACTGGCTGGATGACGTCACCAACAGCAAGGACTACGACGAGGCTAGCCGCCTTAGCCACTCCTCCCTCCTAGACAACACGGAGGTCGACGAGCCTGGCTCAGCGGGTCTTCCTGCCCCAGCACCTTCTCGCTCCTCCCTAACAGCAGTAAGAGCACTGCTCCAGGAGCTGCCCGCCATCATCTCCGCGGCTGCGGCCCGCAAGGGGCTAGCCGTTCCAGAACCGCCCCTGCCCGAAGCGGATGACTTGGCGGGAATTTTTGGGACAACTCAGACGCGCTGTCCAGACCCTATCTGGCCGCGCTTCCCCGCTGCTATGGGCTGCTGGTCCGCCGCCTTCACCGAGCCTGCCAAGCTCAAGGCGCCAGTCTCCACCTACGCACCCATCACCAAGGTCGAGGGCTTTTCCGACCAGGGCTGGCCGTCCGTTCCTCCACTCGAGCCGGACTTGGCCTCGCTGTTTGGCGCCAAGAACCACCTCGCTGGCCCGCGAGCAGTTCCCGCTTCGAAACAAGACCAGCTGCTGACACGGCTCACCGACCGCGCACACCAGTGTGCCTTTCAGACCAGCGCTGCAGGGAATAACATCGCCCATCTCGCCATCGGCGTTTCGAAGATGATGGAGGAGCTGGATGCTCCCGATGAGTCGAAGACCACCATCATTAAAACAACTGATGCTATCCTCAACCTATGCGCTGCTGTGCTCACCGGTTCTGCTCGCATTGCTGCCTGGCAGACCCTCATCCAGCGGGCCCTGTGGCTCAAGGCCCTGCCCTCCATTCCTGATCACCTGCACAGAGAGATGCTGGAAGGCCCCATCACCTCAGACGTTTTGTTCGGTCCCCATCTTAGGGGCGTCATCGAGAGGGCTCAGAAGACAGCTGAGCTATCAGCTACGGTGCGAGACCTGGTCCACCCTCGGTCAGCCCCGCACTCCGGCCGTTCCGCCAGAGGATGGGACGAACGGCGTGGGAACTTCAGGCGCCCGGCTGTGCCGCTCGCTTCACGGAGCCGGCCTCCCGCTTCGGCTCCACCTCAGCGAGACCAGCGAGTTGGCGGCCAACGGGTTCGATGGAGCCAGCAGATGCCGTTGTGGCAGTCGCAGGCGCAGGAGCCTCGCCGGAAGCAGCCATGAAAATGACTCTTTGGGGGGAATGTGTGTGTACATGAGTGTAATGCTGTTGATAGTGCTGTTGATGTTGGTTTTGAAATAAAACCCAAAAAACGTCACTTAAAGAGCTCACTCCTACAGTCCTCTGCAGAGTCCTCTGCCGACTCATCACACACATTCCCCACACCAAGCACTGCGGCACATACACGTATTCCCGCAGTCAGCCATGTCTCATGGCCAGCTGTAAAGGTGCGCTCCATTCGCGCACTGGCCCCAGCCTTCGTCCAGGCCCAATCCGCCCCGTCTTCCCCACAACGCTGGGTGGGACGGGACGTCATGGCGCGGGAAAGGTCACGCGCGGCGGCACAGTACGCGGCTCCGTCCGCAGGCACTTTGCCGTCCCCGTGTATGGGCCCGGCTCCCACTCGCCCTGTTCCTTTGGTCTCCACACCCCGTGGTGCGGATCAGCCTCTTCCAGCTGGTTCACACTCGCCCTATCGAGCACAGCCCTCCATGGGTCGCCCCTATTCCTCTGGGGAGAGCGACGGCGGTAAGGGCGCATACTCAGTCTTCAGACATTACTCACGTGACCGCGAACACGCGTCTGCTGTCGGAACGCGCGCACGAATGGCGCCGCCTTTGTGCCATGAGCAAATGGATATCGGAGACCATTCATTACGGTCATGCACTCCATTTTCAGGCCGCTCCTCCTCCCTTCAACGGGATCGTGGAGACGACGTTCACATCACAAGTTCAGTCTCAGACCCTAGAGCTGGAGCTGTAGGAACTTCTGTCCAAGGACGCTATTTCCCGAGTCCCTCGTGGACAAGAGCTCTCGGGTTTCTATTCCTGCTACTTTGTAGTACCGAAGAAGTCGGGAGGAATGAGAACGATTCTCGACCTTTCCCTGTTCATCTGCTCCATAGCAGTGATGCATTTCCGCATGTTGACAATGAGGCAAGTCCTGGAATACGTGCGTTCAGGGGACTGGTTCACGTCAATAGACCTGAAAGACGCATACTTCCACATCCCGGTAATTCCCAGGCACCGGAAGTTCCTGCGCTTCTCATTCCAGGGAGTTCAATACCAGTTCAATCGCCTCCCTTTCGGCTACTCACTGGCCCCGCGCACTTTCTCCAAATGTCTGGAGACCGCGCTGCAGCCGCTGCGCACGGCGGGAATGAGGGTTTAATTTTACCTGGACGACCTGCTCCTGTGCGCTCGGTCCAAGGACGAGGCGTTGGAAGAGACCAGGAAGTTAACAGAGCATCTGTCAACCCTGGGGTTTTCTATAAACTGGGAGAAGAGCTCCATCCTTCCATCCCAGTCGATTGTGTTTCTCGGGGTGGAGCTGAACGCCTCCCTGATGAGAGCTTGTTTGTCGCCGGTGAGAGCGGCAGATCTCATCGCGGTGATCTCCCGCGTGTGACCCCGCAAGATCGTGAGAGCCCTGTTAATCATGAAACTTCTGGGCATGATGGCTGCAGCCCACACTGTGGTGCCACTAGGGTTGCTGCACTCGAGGCGCCTACAATGTTGGTTCATCTGCCTCCGGGTGCACCCAATACATCAGAAGGAACGTATGTTGAGGGTTCCCCCCTCAGTAGGCGGGGACCTCACTCACTGGGGGAATCCCTGCACCCTCTCACACGGAGTTCCCATCGGACGTCCTGCGTCACACGTGTCTGTGTTTACGGATGCGTCGCTGTTGGGGTGGGGGGGGGGGCACGTGCTTGTCCCATACGGTGGCAGATCGCTGGCCTTCCCACATGCACGAGCACATAAATGTGTTGGAGCTGATGACAGTGAGAAATGTGATCAGACACTTCGCTGCCCTTCTCGAGGGTCGTCATGTCGAAGTGCATATGGACAACCGGGTGGCGGCAGCCTACATAAATCGCCAAGGGGGAGTTTGGTCTCTCCCTCTGTTGCGTGTAGCCACAGATTTACTGTGTTGGGCGCATGTCCACCAGCTGTCCATCAAGGCCACCTACATCCCGGGGGTCCTGAATGTAGCAGCAGACATCCTGTCGAGAGGGGGACCCCGCGACTCCAACTGGCGTCTGCATCCTGCGCTGGTATCGCAGATCTGGATCAGGTTCGGGGTACCTTCTGTGGATCTGTTTGCGGCTTGCGAAAACGCTCAGTGTCGCCTGTGGTTTTCCCTGAGCCCCCGGGACCGACCCCCACTCAGGGCGGACGCCTTCTCACACCAGCCCTGGCCTCGAATGCTGCTTTATGCGTTTCCACCAGTCCCTCTGATTCCCCGGCTCCTGGACCGAGTTCGGTCAGAACAGCTCTCTGTGATTCTGGTGGCTCCCAGACGCTTGTCCGCGTCATGGTTTCCGGACCTGCAAGCGTTAGTGTCCGGCTCCCCGTGGAGGCTGCCGTGGAGGGAGGATGCCCTTCTCCAGGGGGATGAAATAATCAGACACCCTCCCAAAATAGGCCAGAGGCTTTGGGTCTGGCCGCTGAGCGGTCACGCTTAGAGGCTTCTGGGCTGCCGCATGATGTGGTGGCCATGATTCAGAGTGCACGAGCGCCCTCTACCGTGGCGTCTTACGCTGCTAAATGGGCAGCTTTCCAGAACTGGTGCGCAGAGCGGAATGTTCAAGCGCTCTCCTGCCAGCTGGCGGATGTCCTATCGTTTCTGCAGATACTGATGGACAGGGGCCTCGTATTCAGCACTATTAAAACATATGCTGCAGCAATCTCATCCTGTCATCAGGGCTTTGGAGATAGATCTGTTTTCAGTCATCCCCTCACAAAACGTTTTCCAAAAGGCGTCAGAAGGAACAGATCTGTGTCCCGGCCGCTATTTCCCCAGTGGGACCTCGCGGTGGTTCTGCACGGCTTGTCTAAAGCCCCATTTGAGCCCTTGGACCAGGTCTCACTTAGGTTCCTGTCACTCAAAACAGCCTTGCTGCTGGCTCTAGCATTAGTCAAGAGAGTGAGCGACCTGCCGGCCCTCTCAGTGGCACCCGCATGTCTCAGGATCCGGGAGGATGGCGGGTCTGCTGTTTTAAGCCCCAACCCAGCCTTTGTGCCCAAAAACATCACTGCTTCCTTCAAATCCAGGTCAATTTCACTGGCTGGACTTTTTCCTCCTCCCCATAATTCTGAGGAGGAGGCGGCTTCCCATCTTCTCTGCCCGGTGCGCGCGCTTGCACGATATGTGTCACGCACTTCGGGGATTTGCCGCTCACAAAGCCTGTTTGTGCACTACAGGGAGTCTTCCCTTGGGCAAGCACTGTTGACCCAGCGTCTTTCACACTGGTTATGTGACGCCATTTCACTCACGTACACATCTTCAGGGCGGGTTCCTCCTGAGACACTCAGGGCTCATTCAGCCAGAGGGATTTCCTCTTCTATGGCGCTCCTCAGTGGTGTGTCAAAGGAAGACATTTGTCAGGCTGCTTCGTGGGCCTCACCCTGTTCTTTTACTCGTTATTATTTACGGGATGTGTCTTCAGGTTCCGTCACTCGTTCAGTGCTTGGACCTCAGCAGGCTGAATGAACGCTTTATGGCATCTCATCAGCCCTGCTTGAATGATTTTCATCCTTTTGTGGATGATATTTTTAGTGGGGACTCCACTCTCATTTTTGGCTGCCTCAGCCTTCGAGCCTGGACTGAGGCTGAGCGTCCCTCCCTAAAAAAAAAAAAAAAGGGGGCGTGTTGGGGTTTTCATTGGTTTAGCTAACCAGTGTGGCGTAAACCCATCCAGCTGCGCATTATTCCAATAGCAGCTCGCTTAAGGGCTAAGACTAGACAAAATAGAACGTTGGTTACGTATCGTAACCCCAGATTCTATGAGTCTAGTCGCAGCCCTTAAGCCACTGGACCCACTGGTTCTGGTAGGACTAAGAGCCATCGGAGGCGAACAGTGGAGTCGCTCCACTTATATACCCACAAGGGGGCCCACTATTAGTGGGCGTACATTTAAGCTCTTCATGATTGGCTGATGCAGAGATCATCCTTCCAATAGCAGCTTGCTTAAGGGCTGCGACTAGACTCATAGAATCTGGGGTTACGATACGTAACCAACGTTTTCAGCTCTGTCTTGTCAAGTGCACCACGTACGTTACGAAAAAAGTAACTTTAAATAACTTTAAAGTAACTTTAAAAAGAAGCAAACTGAAGAAGAGTAATGAAGAAACGTGAACAGTGAAGCAAGCACACTAGCACAGAGAGATCTGTTTCTGTGTGTGTGTGTGTGTGTGTGTGTGTGTGTGTGTGTGTGCGTGGATGGACCGGACACGGACTGAGCAGAGCTCCCGGCTGCAGTTTTGTGTGTATGGAGGGGCGGGCTCTCTATTTTACTGGCCAATCACTGAGCGTGAAGACAGTCAGTTACCCAATGAGGATTTTCCTTCAGCACGATTACAGATATTTACCAGTTTTACTCGTTTCATGCTCGTACTCGTCAAAAATGTTTTATTCGTACCGGACACTCATCTGAAACGAGTATGCGGCTCATCCCTAGTTTTCACTGATAACCAAACCCACAAGAATTACTGTACAAAGCTCAACAATTATAGATGACATATTTGGTAATGTTTCAGGGGGGTTGGAGAGTGTTGGAATCATAATGACTGATATTAGTGATCATCCGTCAGTTTTCACATGCTACAAGAATGATCAGATTAGACATCAACCTCAAATGGAAAATCTTACAAGGGATTGGTCACAAAAAACCATAGACTCATTTAATACAGCCCTAGAACAGCAAAACTTGGATGAAATTTATATAAATGATGTGAACTTGGCTTACAGTCCTTTTATAAGAATACTGTGTAGTCAATACGAAAAAAAACTGTAAAATAAAAAAAAACTTACAAAAACAGACAAGAATTAACCATGGTTGACAAAAGGACTGTAAGAAAAAAATGCTCTATACAGAAGCTTTTTAAAACAAAGAACCAGTGAAGCTGAGCACAGATACAAAAAATATAAGAATACATTAGTTTCAATAACAACAAGCCAAAACAAATTATAGCAATCTACTAGAAAAAATTAAAAACAATATGAAGGCAACTTGGGGAATAATAAACAATGTTATAAAAAGAAATAAATCAGTTTCAACTGTTCGGAATTATTTTTTAAATGAAGACACTGAAATAAATGAATTTAATACATTATTTACTAATGTGGGACCAAGCTTGGCAAACAACATTCCAAAAATAAATAATTATAACACAGGCAAAAAAATTATAAGTAACAAAAATAGCATGTTATTAAATCCAGTGACTAACGAAGAAACAAGAGAAGTTGTAAAAAAAAACCTCATCAATAAAAGAACAACTGACTGCGACAATTTAAACATAATAATAATAAAACATATAATAGAGAATATTATGTATCCCTTTACTTATACATGCAACTTATTATTTACCATGTATGAATAACAATAAAACTGATATAGACCACTGGTTAAATCGGGGGGATGAGGCGCAGATTTGACCGGTTTATTGCTGGATGACGATTCAGGTGTCAGCCACTCCTCCACATTAAAACCTTGCACATATGCCAAAGGTGCTGCAAATCTAAATTCTATTTCACCACCAATCTGATATTCGAGAGTGGGGTCGGGGCCTCTAAAAATAAAATAGAAATCAGGGTTAATTCTTTCTCATAGCAGTCTCACACTCATTCTTAAGTTGTTGCAAATTTTTATAATATCCGGGACTAATCGGAGCTCTGTTGATTTTCTGAGTTTCGCTCATTCTTCGCCATTCGAAAAAAGCATGCTCGTATGGTAAATTAAACCAGGAGTGGGTATAGGTGATTTCTGTTAACCCCACTTTCCACCTGCAATTCAGATTGATGTGCCACGCGTGGTCGGTTCTGTAGCTGGAAATTGTATTATTTTTAAATACTTCGGTGCTGGCATTACAAGGTAATGTGATATAAAAACCCTCCTCCTGCCTCAGATCCATATTTTTTCATTTATTGTCTCTCTTTTTAAACATCATGGAGGCCTAAAGCCTTAATCCGACTGTTAAATTTCGACGGCCAGCCAAGCCACTTAACAAAAACTTATCGCTCTCCTCGTAATGTCCTGCACTTTAAAACCTTTTCACCGTGGAAGGATCTCTCGGTCGATAAGTTTACTTTCTGCAATTCGGCTTCATAAAACGACCCTTCAGTTTTTGTCCCCGTCAAAATCTTTGAGTTTGTAAACCAGTGGCGAGCGAGGAAGACAATCATCCACTGTGAACAGTTCGTGTGTAAAACTCTGTTCATACTTTTTATCAAAAACACCTCTGAGTTTGGACATTCTCACGTCTCCCCTTTTAAACTTTATTTTCTTTGTAGGCTTCAGTGAGGCAGCTCCGTAAAGGTTCCGAAACACCTGCCTTTGATTTTCCATGTTTTCTTCAGTGGGGGACATTTTGATGGAAGAGTGGTAGCTATGGTTATAACCTCGTACTAAATCTTGAACCACATCTATGTAGCGATGGGTGTTTTTGGCTGTGAAATATCTTCACATTTTACCTTTTAGAGTCCTGTTAAATCTCTCCACAATGCTGGCCTTTACACTGCTGGCTGTGGCAAAGTGCACAATGCTGTGTTTATTCATGAGGGCTTCAAATTTCTTATTAAAAATGTCTTTACCCACATCCATCGCAGTTTTTTAGGGGTCCCACGCTCTTTCAAAACCGAAGCAAAAGCTTCTGTAACATCTTTGCCCGATTTGTTTTTGATGACTCGTACCTAGGCTTTCTTTGAAAATACATCTATGATGGTTAGTAGGTAATTAAAACCGTCGTTTGATTTTGACAATGCCTCCATGCCACATAAGTCAGCTTTAAACTGTTTTAAGAGACCCTGAGACAAAAACCTTATTTCTCTGGAAAGAAACTCTTGCTGGTTTGTGAAGTGTGTAAGCATCTTGTTCTGAAAGAAAATCACGAGCCTTATCCGATGAAACTTTCCCCCCAATCTCTTGTTGTAAAGCGGCTCTAAACCTTTCTACACCTCCGTAACTACCCGGATGTTTTGGTGACAAATAAAGCTTTTTCATCACCTTCTCCATCTCTGATGGATGCTTGAAAAAAATGATGCAATTTCATTCACATTATTTCTTTTTATTTCACAAACTGTACACAAAAATGTAAGTGACAATAAAGCTAAACAGATAAAATGAATAAAATCTAATTGCACAGTAAAAAACAGCCGTGCATTCTAGTCAGATATAATGAATAAAATATATTCACAATGTAAAAAAACAACCGTGTGGTCTAGTCAAATATAATGAATAACCAGTGTTTAACTACTAGAAATGTTTATAATGCGTCACAGCCATGGTGAACAGGATCTCCAGCTGGGTGTCATGCAGACTGAGAAAACTTTGAAGAGCCAGAATCAGCTTAGGTGTTAAAACTCTGCGAATAATGTCCATAAAACGAAAGTCGTAAAATAATTAATTTTCAGCTACAGAGAGACATTCGTGTTGCCATTGACTGGGGTGATCGATCTTGCATCCATGACAGATTGTAGGTACGAGCGCTTTGATTGCCATGTTGACCAAGTGAAGAAGCACCATCTTCACTTTGTTCACCATGTCTTCTGAAAACACCCAGTCAGGCAGACGTAGAGGCTCCTTACCGGTGCTCTGGATGTCGAGGGTCTGCTGCTGCTGCTGCTGTTTCTGCTTTTGCACACTGTCCTCCCGAGCAGATTGAGATGAAACCGGTGGCGGGGCAGGGATTGATGTCTCTGAAGGATGCTGAGTATCGGGACGCACAGGAGTCTCATCGGTCCAGGGTCTGAATGGTGCTTTAGCAGAGATGATCTCCGGAACCTCCATGATTATGGGGAGCCGTGGGAAGTTATCCTCCGGAAAGCATGATGGTGGTAGCGGTGACGTGGGGCGCGGACGGCCGTTGTATTTCGGAGGTGATGAAGTGGCTAGCACCCAGCTCGGTTGCGGGGAAAAGCTGTCCGGGGTCCTTAGTTCATCAAGGGTTGACTGAGTGTAGAAACCCATCATGCTGATGCGGTAGATCATCAAGGATCAAATGGTTTCTAGCTGGAAGCTTGTTATAAGTAGTGATGAGGGGCGTAGTTTGATGATGATGCGTCCGCCGCTCCTCCTCCTCCTCCTGAGGCAGGGCTTAGAATTCCAGCTTTTCCGCACTGTCAGAATGTCTTTCCAGTAGCGGCTGGTACGAAAAAGTGAAGTGATGCGATCCGCCACTTCATCTATTTTCTCACACCAGGCCTCGAAAGGAACAACCTGTAAAAGGCAGTAAATACCGCATTCAGCATGCACATTTTCCAGCACAAAAAATAGTTATGATCCTCTCTCCCGGACCGAGGCCTTGAAAATCCACTGCCCATCCGCGTCCTCCAGCCCCTCCCATGATGCGCTGAAAGCTATCATGGCATTCTGGATTTTGTCGTACACTCGGCGTGGAACTGCAAGGTTGAGCACTGCCCAATCGTTGTAGGAGAGAACTGCTGAATGTGATAAATATGGCTTCAGAAGGTCGTCCTCAGCCACATCATGGATTAGACACAGCTCCTTAGTGTCATATCTGAACTGGTACCCAAAACTACCGTTATAGCCGTAAGGTTCCAGCAGCCAGATTTTCTCCAAGGACTCTTTACCGCCAAAAGGAGGAAGCTGAACTCTACACATGTAGAATGTAGATTTGCGGGGAGCACCACCCCTTGCTGGTAGCTGAGGGATCACCATGGATTTTTCACAGAGCAAGGTCTCTGATAGTGGCGGCGTCTCAATGCTCTTCTCTTTCACCTCCTTCTCTTCGCGGGTAGATGTTGAAGCATCAGTTGTAGACACTTCATCCATCTCCTCTTGCTTCACCGTTTTCCTAGAGGTATTTATTCGGCCTTTCACCATTCTGATAGGTAGATTTTTCTCAGTCTGCCCGCTGAAATGGGTCAGAGCTTTTAAAGAGGTGTAGAGACTGGTAAATGTTGTTGCTTTTAAGCTTATTATATTACCTTTGCTTATGACCAGGAAGATGTAATATTCAATGTAAATATAGAATATCAACCTATTTGGTCTTTGAATGTTCAATCAGAAGATTCTAGGATTCTTTGCTTTTTCAGGGATCAACACACTTCTTGTTACTTCAAGGAGAGAGTCAAGTTTATAAAAAGTAAGGAATTTATTTTCTAAACAATTAAAAATATGACAACTAAGAAACACTTAGGTGATGAATGAATCTGAGTGGATGGAATGTGAGGTGTGATGATGTATGAATGTGATGTTATTAGAACCTTCATATCTGGAGAAGCGAGTTCTGAGTGGGAGTGAATTTGGTTTGCTCTAAACTAATTAATGGTTTCTAAAACCACATCAGACACAATCTTGTGAGCCCACCTGTTCTGGAGACCCCCAATTGGATCTGAAATGTCAGGGAGTCTGGTGACCCCAGTGCCTCGAGGTTAGTAGGATAATCGCGAGGCAACCAAGTCAGTCCTGAGATGTCTCCGGGTCGAACAGTTGTTTGCGTCTTAGGAATAACTCTTAAGGAGTTGAAGTTGTCTCACCTTGGTTCTGAAGGAACCGATTGCGGTGTCAGCTGTAGATGCGATGGTTAGAGTTTCCCTCCGATGGCCAGTCGAAGTTATGCTTATAACTTGAATGCTTAAATGCTGAATTGGAAAGCTGGAATGCTGAATCACTCAGCAAGTGATTCTGTTTTTAATATTCTCATGTTATGATTTGTGTGGCCAATCGTACATGCTTGACATGTTAAGAGGTGTTAACCAACAAACCTCAGACATCACGCCTTCTAGATACGGGATGCTCTGATTTGTGGGTAAGAAAATATCTATGTGTCCGCAATTACGTTAACATTGCATCATGAGGAGACATGCAGTGTAGATAATGTTTCACTTGTTGAGTCCAACATTCCTGATCATCATGTATTAATCTTTCAATGTAATAATATATTCATTTCACAGATTAATCAAAACATTTCATTTAGTATTCATATAACATTTGTTCATCAACCAAATTATTATTTAATGATTATTTAACTTATGAGTGGTAAAAGTTCTTCTGTCTTGTGCTGTGAATAAAAACCAGTTTTAGATAAGAGTGAGCCTGGAAAGACCTTGAAGCAACAGTCTCTTCTGTAGATTAAAGCTCCAGTTTGAGACTTATGTCTCCAAATGACCGATACTGAAGAGGTGACCTGTAGATTGAAAAACAGACCATTTCCGGAGGCTACATAGGCAAGCAGGGTTGGAGGGAGGCATGCGGGTTATTACGTATGACAGGGAGGGAGGGAGGGGTTGTGGGAATGGAACTGGGGTCTGGGGGTGACACTGCAAACATGAAGATAGCTCAGTTAAAAACAGAGTTATAAATCCTAACGTGACAGAAAGTGGTGCTGGGAAAACCAATTAATACATCAAAGTAGGTCATAAATATACATCTTGACATAAGGGGGCTCGGGGACTGCAATTAATAACTTCATGGGTCATTACTCAACAGTCATAAATTCATATTTTGACATTAGGTGGGTTAGGAGAGGGTAATAAAAGGTCATAAAAAGGTCATAAAGCAATATAACTGTCAAAAGTTTGATGAAGGGTGTTGTTTCCTTCTCATGTGTGTTCAGTAAATGAAGACACAACAACCAACATGATATTTTCAACATTAACTTTAGTACTCATTAGTCTACGTCAATTTCCTCATAGAGACACAACAAATCAATTTTCTATTCTAATCTAATCTATTGTGTACTAATCTACATGCATCCATAAGAAGAAGAAGAAAAAATCATTTCTATAGCGCCTCTCAAGCTAAAAATCACGAGGTGCTTCACAAAAACAAAAAATGTAAAAATATAAAAAATAATTTTGAAAATGGTTAAAAATATATTTAAAATTAGCAAAAAATAGACAATTGTGATTTTAAAAAATGTTAAAGAGAGAGAGAGTGAATAGGAAAGAGGGAAATCAGTGGATCCTGAGGAAAGTGGAATAGGTGGGGTGAGCAGAATAAAGAGAGAGTGGTGAAGAAGGTCATACAAAAGCCAGCTTGAACAGGTGAGTCTTCAGCTGCATACTGAGTCCACTGATCTCAGGCTCAGGGGGAGAGAGTTCCAGAGTCTGGGGGCCACAGCAGCAAATGATCTGTCACCTTTGGTCTTTAGCCTGGTGCTGCACAACCAGTAGACTTTGATCACTGGACCTCAGGGACCTGCTGGGGGTGTAGGGACTGAGAAGATCACCCATGTAAGATGGTGCTTGTCCATGTAAGGTCGTAAAGACCAGAACCAGGATCTTGAAATGAACCCTCAAGTTAACTGGCAGCCAATGAAGCTGGAGGAGAAGCTGGGTGATGTGGGTGTGTTTGGAGGACTTGGTCAGAAGCTGAGCACAGGCATTCTGAACCACCTGTAGACGGTTCAGGGAGGTTCTGCTCAGACACGTGAAAAGAGAGTTACAGTAGTCTAAGCGTGAGGAGATGAAGGTGTGGAGAACTGTCTCAAGTTCAGAGTGAGACAGAATGGGACTCAGCTTAGCAATGTTTCTGAGATGGAATAACGAAGAGAGAACAAGAGAACTGACATGACAATCCAGGGTGAGAGCTGGGCAGGGACGAAATTTTGATTTCAGAAGTGGGGGGGACACAGCAGGCTTGTGCGGATTTGGGGTGGGGGGTGTTATGTAAAGACCCCTTGACACGTCACGTGCCCATCTCAATAATTTTTCCATCCTATATATATATATATATATATATATATATATATATATATATATATATATATATATATATATATATATATATATCAAAGTTAAAAAATGTACAACTCTATTATTATTTTTATTTATTATCATTATTGAAGTGCAGTTTTGGCTGTTGACAATGGATAGGCCATTGTATTTATTGTTTTGGGTCTTTTTTATTGTTTTTGGTGCAACATTTTCTAACAGGGAGTGAGATTCCTTTTTTATTTAATTTTTGTTTGTTATTTTTATTCATTTAGAAGTTCTGGTTCTGGACATTTCAATGTTAAATGAAGGTTTATTTGTTGCATTTTAAAGGGTGTACTTGCATTATTATGATATATTAACATTATATTAGTGGTTATTTTGGTCTAGATAATGTTGACAATATCGTTTATCATCAACAATTTGTTGGACAAAATATCGTCCAGCAAAATTTGTTACTTTCACAGGCCTAGTCAAAAGTATAAAAATTATTTATACATAAACGGTCCCTCCTGAGATCTGGCCGTTTGTTCATTTGCTGTGTTAGAGGACATGCTGAACTAATGTTTTACACATGATCATCACCCTAACATTTGAGTGTATAAAAACATATTAAATATGTTTTTTCCCTTAAAAGTGTTTAAACAGTTGTTGCATTTCAACACACAAAAAATAAATGGAAAAAATAAGATAAATCTAATGAAAAGTGTACATCTTTGACATTAAGCTTAAAAAAATCTGTTGACGATGATGATACTGTTCATTTTTCAGAGCTTTTTAATGTGAAAATATACATTGCAATAGATAAGTTTACAATAAAGTTAAATGATAACAGTTTTGAAGTTACACTTCTACTACTACTAGTAATAATAATTATGATGATAATAGTAATAAAAAAAATAATTATTATAATAATATGAATAAATTGTGTCAGAGGAGTCAGTTATGTGGAGGAGATGAGTTTGTAAAAGTTAGTTTTGAGTATGTTTGTGAAGGAGAAGGTGAGTCTGAGCTTAATGCAGGGGTGTCACATGTCCAACTTACGTTTTGACTTTGAAAGAAGTCTCTTATATCCCTTTTCGTTTTCTTGACATGCTGCCTCCTGGCTGTGTCTAACTACCAAAGACTCACAAATGAACACTTATTCAAATGTTATGTAATGGAAGCTGAGCTGAGCTCTGATATTACACAGCGTCTAGTTGACGATGTGACTCAGTACCGGTGTTCCCTAGCGGCTCCAAACTAGCAAAACAACGTGAGCACGTTCTGACTGTTTACAACTTGAGTGACAGCAGCAACAGCCAATAATACGTTAGCAAGTATCAGCAGAGCCAATAGATTAGCTTTTGGGCGGGTCTAATAGTAAACCGGTTTCCGTTTCGGTCCTAGTGCTCAACCAAATCCATTTAATGGAGCGTAACATTGTTTTTGGACGGAAAAAAGTGCAGGGGACCAAAACTGCCTTTTGAAAAAGTGGGGGGGACATGTCCCACCCGTCCCCCCCCAAAATTACGTCCCAGGAGCTGGGTCAAAGGTCACGCCAAGATTCCTGACGGAAGGTTTGGTGTGAGAAGCAAGCTGACCAAGAGAGTCTCCGACTTTGGGAACCAGCTTGTCTGGGGCACAGATGAGGATCTCAGTCTTATCTTCATTCAGCTGAAGAAAGCTCCCAGCCCTGGGACGTAATTTTGGGGGGGGACGGGTGGGACATGTCCCCCCCACTTTTTCAAAAGGCAGTTTTGGTCCCCTGCACTTTTTTCTGTCCAAAAACAATGTTACGCTCCATTAAATGGATTTGGTTGAGCACTAGGACCGAAACGGAAACCGGTTTACTATTAGACCCGCCCAAAAGCTAATCTATTGGCTCTGCTGATACTTGCTAACGTATTATTGGCTGTTGCTGCTGTCACTCAAGTTGTAAACAGTCAGAACGTGCTCACGTTGTTTTGCTAGTTTGGAGCCGCTAGGGAACACCGGTACTGAGTCACATCGTCAACTAGACGCTGTGTAATATCAGAGCTCAGCTCAGCTTCCATTACATAACATTTGAATAAGTGTTCATTTGTGAGTCTTTGGTAGTTAGGCACAGCCAGGAGGCAGCATGTCAAGAAAACGAAAAGTGGATATAAGAGACTTCTTTCAAAGTCAAAACGTGAGTTGGAACATGTGACACCCCTGCATTAAGCTCAGACTCACCTCCTTCACAAACATACTCAAAACTAACTTTTACAAACTAATCTCCTCCACATAACTGACTCCTCAGACACAATTTATTCGTATTATTATAATTATTTTTTTTTTTATTATTAATATTATCATCATAATTATTATTACTAGTAGTAGTAGTAGTAGAAGTGTAACTTCAAAACTTTTATCATTTAACTTTATTGTAAACTTATCTATTGCAATGTATATTTTCACATTAAAAAGCTCTGAAAAATGAACAGTATCATCATTGTCAACAGATTTGTTAAGCTTAATGTCAAAGATGTACACTTTTCATTAGATTTATCTTATTTTTTCCATTTATTTTTTGTGTGTTGAAATGCAATAACTGTTTTAACACTTTTAAGGGAAAAAAAACAAATTTAATATGTTTTTATACACTCAAATGTTAGGGTGATGATCATGTGTAAAACATTAGTTCAGCATGTCCTCTAACACAGCAAATGAACAAACGGCCAGATCTCAGGAGGGACCGTTTATGTATAAATAATTTTTATACTTTTGACTAGGCCTGGGAAAGTAACAAATTTATCTGGACAATATTTTGTCCAACAAATTGTTGATGATAAACGATATCATTGTCAACATTATCTAGACCAAAATAACCACTAATATAATGTTAATATATCATAATAATGCAAGTACACCCTTTAAAATGCAACAAATAAACCTTCATTTAACATTGAAATGTCCAGAACCAGAACTTCTAAATGAATAAAAATAACAAACAAAAATTAAATAAAAAAGGAATCTCACTCCCTGTTAGAAAATGTTGCACCAAAAACAATAAAAAAGACCCAAAACAATAAATACAATAGCCTGTCCATTGTCAACAGCCAAAACTGCACTTCAATAATGATAATAAATAAAAATAATAATAGAGTTGTACATTTTTTAACTTTGATATATATATATATATATATATATATATATATATATATACAGTAGCGGTTTTAGGCACGGGCAGACAGGGCAGTTGCCCGGGGCGGCATTTTTTCATGACACAAAAGGGGCGCACAAGCGCTGAGTAAAAAAAAAAAAAGGAAATCTGCGCCGCACCGAGGTTTTCTATTATCTGTCATATGACAGTGTCTGGATTGGAAACAGCGAGTTGGCGCCCCCTGCAGCTGCAGGCGCTCCTGCTGACTGAGAACGTTCACGTGCACCGTGTGTCTATGAAGAACAGGAAGGGGAGGGGTGCGGCGGGGGAATTCACCTCTGCGTCTTTCCCAAATGAAATGAGCGTGCAGGGGCTGAATCAACTTTATTAACGTGGCTAAAGTCAATCACATCTTAAAGTTCTTCCATATTTCATTCATTATATCATAAACACAGGCCTATCATTATTTCAGGTTTCTCTGAATTGTGTGAAATGGCCGAATAAAAAAAGGAAAAACAAAACGATTTTGTGGTCACCCCCCCATCAAGGTCAAATTGTTTAGTCCTGACTAAAGGAAACTTACTGAGTCAGGAGCCAAACAGAAGAGATGAACATAAAAAGGCTAAAACCACCAGGTGCCCCATTCAGGGGGAAAAAAAGAAAAAAGAGGAGAAAGATAAAGGTATGTAGCTCTCATGATGCATGTTTTCAATTTTTTGAACCAGTTAACTGGGATTTTAACAGTTAAATGCGGTCAACTAATTGCTAACAGAGCTAATAGGGCTGAAATATTGAAACGAATATTCAAATGGTTCGAAAAAAGTCCTTGAATCGTTTTTTACTGATTCAAACTAGGATTTGTTAAATGCTCGCTGCAGCCTGTGGCCTGCCTGAACAACAACAAATACATGTTGATCATGTTCACATAATAATAAATAAAACAACTCTACAAGCAGAAGAAAACTCCCAAGTCACCACTAACTATCCTGTTTATTTATTGCAGATGGCTGCACTGATTATTTTTTACCTGTTTTTTTCTGTAAAAGTTGGCATTTTTGTTAGTCTACAGTTTTTTATGTCAGTTTAAATTACAATTTCAGAGGCAATTCTAAAATATTATGGATCATGAGCTCTATTGGAGATCTACCCCAACTTTTGGACTGCTCTGCCAGTCACTGTGGCTCAAGCTGAGAGGAGCTTTTCAAAACTTGATCAAGTCATACCTGAGGTCACCTATGTTTCAGGGGCGGCTCACTAACCTGGCTCTGATTAGTATCAATCACTCAGTAGGGGACCAGATTTCATGTGATGACATTATTGATGATGTTGCATCAAGGTTAGGTTTTAATTTTAGTTTGTGTTTTCTATTCTAAGTGCAATGCTGTAGTGATTATCTTTAGTTTGTTATGTGTGAAATATTTTTGCTATTTAGAATATTTATTATATATTATGTTCATATATTCTTAATATTTAGTTATTGTTTGTTTTTGTATATTTGATTCTATATATTTTGATACAGTATATAATGTATAGTGCTTTACATTCTGACAACTTCATAGTAATTAATGTAAATATGTGCAACTTAGAAAAATGAATGTTCAATAGTCATTCTAATAAAACATGCCTGTTTGTAGAAAACATGCGTGCGTTCATGCAGGTGGGGTGGTGTGGTGGTGGTGGTGGTGGGGGGGGGGGGGGGGTTGGGGGGGGGTGCTCAAAGGGGGCCTCGCCCGGGGAGTAATTCGATGTAGAACCGCCACTGTATATATATATATATAGAGGATGGAAAAATTATTGAGATGGGCACATGACGTGTCAAGGGGTCTTTACATAACACCCCCCACCCCAAATCCGCACAAGCCTGCTGTGTCCCCCCCACTTCTGAAATCAAAATTTCATCCCTGTCCCAGCCATCCAGGTTTTGATAGAGTCTAAGCAGGTGTGTAACAGCTGCAGCTTAGACATCTCATGGGGCTTAAAGGAGATGTACAGTTGGATGTCATCTGCATAAAGATGGTAGGAGATTCCTTTAAAGGAGCTCAGGATGTGCTGAAGAGGAAGCAGATAGAGGAGGAAGAGCAGAGACCCCAGCACAGAACCTTGTGGGACACCATGAGTAAGGGAGGTGGTGGAGGACCTAAACTTGGAGATTGCCACAGAAAAGGAGCGCTCAGAAAGATAAGGGAACCACTCCAGAGCAGATCCTGATAGGCCTACCCAGTCTCAGCCTCTCCAGTAGCAGGTGATGGTCAACAGTGTCAAAGGCTGCAGCCAGGTCCAGCAGGACCAGAACAGTCCCCTGCATCACTGTGAGAATAAAGGTAATAAAAGTCTAACGTACCAAATTTTTCACCATCAAAATGACCAGGAAATAACCTTTCATTTATAGACATAAATCCACCATCTGTCTGGCCTCCAAATCCAGAAAGTTCTGCTCAGTTCTTGTTTCCATACAAGAAGACAAAACATTGTTGTTCAAGGCCTCAAGTCAAACTGCTGCATTCCTCATTCTGAATAAAATTCAAACCTACTCGAAGTTCCTACGTGACTTTACAGATATACGTTACAATAGTCATATGAGTTGATTGAACAAGATGTTTAAATTAAATGTTTTAATAACCTGTGCCTTAATCAATATCTACACTCATACACATTATAATAAGATAAATATTAATGTTCATATTCACTTCACATAAGTGTTTTAAAACATTCTCACTCTGAGTACCTGAGAAATGTTTTGGTAAAGCCCTCAAACGTGTCAAATCCTAATTTGCCAAATATATCAACATTGTGTTTTAATAAAACAAGAATTACTTCCAGATTAATTCAGTTTCTAGCTGATTCCCGATTCGGCCAAATCGCAGAAGAAGCAATGTTGAAACCCTCTCCTTTGACCTCCAGTCAATGCCTCTCTGCAACACTGTGGCTGGTATCAAACAAACGGCTTTTCTAAGAGCCAAACAACCAGACAGACACAAACAAGCATTCCAGCTTCCTGTCGTCACCTGGAGAGATCTCAGACTATATGGGTTCTATCGGAGCTAATCCACGGCTTCCTGATATCAGAAGTCCACTCCACCGGCAGTGACCAGCACAACCTCTGGACCCCCTGGATCGCACAAGAATCTCCACGTAAAAGGGTGCATAGATTCGATACAAATTGCACAGAATGTTTTTTTTATAAATAAATCTCTAATTAAACAAACAAACAACAAATACCTTTACAACTCAGACTCCACAAAAACTCTCAGATACTTAAGACGGTTTTGCTATAACATCTAGCTTCCATTACAACATTTCACACATTACATAAAATCACTTCATATCCATTACATCACATATCACCATTCATATATTGTCATGTAAAATCATTAGTTTAGGGAAAAATAATTAAATTAATTGGTTACACTTTAGTTTAGGGGACACAAATTAACCATTAACTAGCTGCCAATTAATATGCTTATCAGTGGACCACTAAGTCTGAATCAGTCATTATTAAGCTATTATTAGGTGCTTATTACCATTTCAAAATAAATTCAAATTCAAAATTACTTTATTAATCCCAGAGGGAAATTAGAGTTTCAGTACAAACAAATCTGAGATCAAACATACATACATAGACAATGCTGTAATTCTAATATTAACAGGCCATAAATTGAGTTTAATCAAAACAAGCCATTCATAATGGTTTGTTAACTGAAAAGTAAATGGTTCATTGCTGATTAATGCACATACTAATTAGCTCAAATCAATATGTGGCTTTTAAAGAAGTAATTCAAGGGGAATAGTTAATAACCAAAAATATCATGTTCTGGTATTACGTAAAGAAACACCAAACTCCACATGTTAATAGAGCCTAAACAACAATCAATTAAACACTTGTAAGCAAGAATCTGTCCCCCGTTCTAAAGTCAGATTTTGTACCTAATTACTAGTAGTTTAGTATTAATTAACCACTTAAAGACAAGAACATTAGGGCTGTCACGGTTGAGGAATTCCCCCTGCGGTGAATCAAGGCAGCTCAATATTGCGATATGCGATATTATTGCACCTCGTTTTTGATTATGTACTTAGCAAATTTGTTTGTTAATTACTAAACTCATGGCAATATTTCCTTTGAAACATTGTGCTTACACATTTAAAAAATGTTAGAAAAAAATACATGGCCATTTTTAACACTTTATTGAATGCAGATCAAAGGGCAGTAACGGCATTCTCTGACTGAACTTAAAAACAACATTCAGGAGGTTTAACTTTGAAATGCAAATTTGGCTGCAACATCTTCGTCTTCGTCTTCGTCTTCGTCTTCCTCCGCTTATCCGGGTCCGGGTCGCGGGGACAGCATCCCAATTAGGGAGCTCCAGGCCGTCCTCTCCCCGGCCTTGTCCACCAGCTCCTCCGGTAGGACCCCAAGGCGTTCCCGGACCAGATTGGAGATGTAACCTCTCCAACGTGTCCTGGGTCGACCCGGGGGCCTTCTGCCGGCAGGACATGCCCGAAACACCTCCCCGGGGAGGCGTCCAGGAGGCATCCTGACCAGATGCCCAAACCACCTCAACTGGCTCCTTTCGATCCGGAGGAGCAGCGGTTCTTCTCCGAGTCCCTCCCGAATGTCCGAGCTCCTCACCCTATCTCTAAGGCTGAGCCCGGCCACCCTACGGAGGAAACTCATTTCGGCCGCTTGTATCCGCGATCTCGTTCTTTCGGTCATTACCCAAAGCTCATGACCATAGGTGAGGATTGGGACGTAGATCGACTGGTAAATCGAGAGCCTGGCTTTCTGGCTCAGCTCCCTCTTCCCCACGACAGATCGGCTCAGCGTCCGCATCACTGCAGACGCTGAGCCAATCCGCCTGTCGATCTCCCGATCCCTCCTACCCTCACTCGTGAACAAGACCCCGAGATACTTAAACTCCTCCACTTGAGGTAGGACCTCTCCCCCGACCCGGAGGTGGCAAGCCACCCTTTTCCGGTCGAGAACCATGGTCTCAGATTGGGAGGTGCTGATCCTCATCCCAGCCGCTTCACATTCGGCCGCGAACCTACCCAGCAAGAGCTGAAGGTCAGAGCTGGATGAAGCTAGGAGGACCACATCATCCGCAAAAAGCAGAGACGAGATTCTCCTGCCACCAAACTCGACACACTCCACACCACGGCTGCGTCTAGAAATTCTGTCCATAAAAGTGATGAACAGAACCGGTGACAAAGGGCAGCCCTGGCGGAGTCCAACCCTCACTGGGAACAGGTCTGACTTACTACCGGCTATGCGGACCAAACTCACGCTCCTCTGGTAAAGGGACTGAATGGCCCTTAACAGAAAGCCACCCACCCCATACTCCTGGAGCGTCCCCCACAGGGTGCCCCTGGGGACACGGTCATAAGCCTTCTCCAAATCCACAAAGCACATGTGGATATGTTGGGCAAACTCCCATGCCCCCTCCATCACCCTTGCAAGGGTATAGAGCTGGTCCACAGTTCCACGGCCAGGACGAAAACCACATTGCTCCTCCTCTATCTGAGATCCAACTATCGATCGGACCCTCCTCTCCAGTACCTTGGCGTAGACCTTTCCAGGGAGGCTGAGGAGTGTGATCCCCCTATAGTTGGAACACACCCTCAGGTCACCCTTCTTAAAGATGGGGACCACCACCCCGGTCTGCCACTCCCTAGGAACTGCCCCCGATGACCACGCAATGTTGTAGAGACGTGTCAACCATGACAGCCCTACAACATCCATAGCCTTGAGATACCCAGGACGAACCTCATCCGCCCCCGGGGCTCCGCCGCTGTGTAGTTGTTTGACTACCTCAGCAACTTCTGCCCCCGAGATCGGACAGTCCATCCCCAGGCCTCCCAGCTCTGGTTCCTCCTCGGAATGCGCATTGGTGGGATTGAGGAGCTCCTCAAAGTATTCCTTCCACCGTCCGACTATAGCCTCAGTTGACATCAGCAGCTCCCCATCCCCACTGTAAACAGTGTGAGCGAGTTGCCGCCTTCCTCTCCTGAGGCGCCGGACAGTTTGCCAGAACCTCTTTGGAGCCGATCGATAGTCTTTCTCCATGGCCTGACCAAACTCCTCCCACGCCCGAGATTTTGTCTTGGCAACTGCCACTGCTGCACCCCGCTTGGCTATCCGGTACCTGTCTGCTGCCTCCGGAGACCCACAGACCAGCCACGCCCTGTAGGCCTCCTTCTTCAGCCTGACGGCTCCCCGAACCTCTGGTGTCCACCAGCGGGTACGGGGGTTGCCACCACGACTGGCACCGGCCACCTTACGACCACAGCTAGCAACAGCCGCCTCGACAATCGCAGAGTGGAACAAGGCCCACTCGGACTCAATGTCCCCCACTGCTCTCGGGACGTGGTCAAAGCTCTGCCGGAGGTGGGAGTTGAAGACCGTCTTGACAGGTTCTTCTGCCAGGCGTTCCCAGCAGACCCTCACTATGCGTTTGGGTCTGCCAGGTCTACGCGGCATGTTCCCTTGCCATCTGATCCAACTCACCACCAGGTGGTGATCAGTTGACAGCTCCGCCCCTCTCTTCACTCGGGTGTCCAAAACATACGGCCGCAGGTCAGATGATACGACTACAAAATCTATCATCGACCTGTGACCTAGGCTGCCCTGGTACCAAGTGTACCGGTGGGCATCCTTATGTTCGAACATGGTGTTCGTTATGGCCAAACTGCGGCTTGCACAGAAGTCCAATAACAAAACACCGCTCGAGTTCAGATTAGGTGGGCCGTTCCTCCCAATCACACCCCTCCAGGTCAAGCTGTCATTGCCCACATGAGCATTGAAGTCCCCCAGCAGGACAATGGAGTCCCCTGATGGAGCACTATCTAGCACTCGTCCCAGGGACTCCAAAAAGGGTGGGTACTCTGAACTGATATTTGGCCCATAAGCACAAACAACAGTCAGGACCCGTTCCCCGACCCGAAGGCGCAAGGAAGCTACCCTCTTGTCCCCCGGGGTAAACCCCAACACACAGGCAGAGAGTCTCGGGGCTAACAAAAAGCCAACCCCAGCCCTCCGCCTCTCACCCGGAGCAACTCCAGCAAAGTAGGTTGTCCAACCCCTCTCCAGGTCTCGGGTTCCAGAGCCAATGCAATGTGTCGAGGTGAGTCCGACTATATCTAGCCGGTACCGCTCAACCTCTGCCACAAGCTCCGGCTCCTTCCCCGCCAGCGAGGTGACGTTCCATGTCCCAAAAACTAGTTTTCTTGTCCGGGGATTGGACCGCCAAGGCTCCCGCCTTGGTCTGCCACCCGATTCGCATTGCACCGGACCCTTCATGTTCCTCCTGCGGGTGGTGGGTCCACAGTTGGACGAGCCCATGTATCCGGTTCGGGCTGGGCCCGGCCGGGCCCCATGGGCGAAAGCCCGGCCACCAGGCGCTCGCTCACGGGCCCCAACCCCAGGCCTGGCTCCAGGGTGGGACCCCGGTAACCCTCCGGGCCGGGTACTCCGACTCTTCGTTTTAACCGCCATGAAAGATCCTTCGAACTGCAACATCTAACAGAAATTTTAAAAATTGCCCTACTATCTCCTCGATCAGCGCGGACTTTACCTCTCAGCATGCGCTGTCGCGAGATTTAATCAAGTGCGGTAATTGCGGTGGCACGTCATGCAGCGCGGTGGGTTTCTTAATATCGCGATATATTGTTCTTGCGATTATTGTGACAGCCCTAAAGAACATGTTCCCTTTGAATTACTTGGTTAAAAGCCACATATTGATTTGAGCTCATTAGTATGTGCATTAATCAGCCACAAACCAGTTACTTTCAGTAAACAACCCATTATGAAAGGCTTTTTTTGATAAAACTCTTCATTTATGGCTTGTTAATGTTAGAATTACAGCATTAGTAATAAGCTCTTAATAAGTGCTTAATAATCACTTGTTCAGACTTAGCAGTCCACTGATATGCATATTAATTGGCAGCTAATTTGTAGTTAATTTGTGTTCCCTAAACTAAAGTGTTACCAATTCATTTTATAAACTATATACTGACTCTGTCTGAATTAATGCTTAGTGTGTTTTTGGTCCCTGGGTTAAGGAGGAAAGCCTTTATCTCCTCAAATTCCTCCATTGTTGGTGCACTCTTCTGAAGCATGTCGCTAGAGACGTGCTTGAGAGAAAAGCCGGAAAGAAAAGTTGGGGAAAAAACGGTCTGCTGGCTCTCCAGCTCAAAGATAACTTTATACAAAAAGTTTTACTGCCACAAATCACAGGAAAACAGACTTAGATGGGGTGGATGGCATCTTAGTTCTTTGACATCTTTAAGATTGTAGGAGCTCAGTCTTAGAAACACATCTAAGTGGCAGCCATCTTGTAGAGGCTCCAACATAGATGCAACAGAGATACTTTGATTTGGGACATGTCATTGTTATTCCTTAAGCTCTTTATGCGTGTTCATTTTTGGTCTTGGAAAAGTCATAGAAAAGTTATTGAAAACCATTGCTGAAACTTGTGTACAAACACTTGAATAAGACCAAAGTGATTAAATAACAGATTTTTGTTTGTGACTTAAAATAAGCCAATAAACCAATTTTACAGCTCATTTAATCAAATCTCAATCATTTGTGAGGAATAAGAAGTGAGTGTTTTATAACCTGCAGGTGGCAGTATCTGAAGGGGTCTTCCAGCAGCTTGTGACATCGTGACTCTGCCAGCCCACGTAGAGTGAGGTTTCCTGTAACATCACAACTGTGACCCAGCTCAGCAGCATCACTGCATCCCTGATGGAGGCAAAAAGAAGTTGTGGTACAAAAACAAAACCTGTTTGGGTTTGGATCATATAAGCAAAGGAACATTGTAACTTAACACTAATTTGATCTCTTTTCAGATTGACGCTTAAAGAGAAAAATGCGGTGATAAAATGTGTGTAGCAGAAAACAAAGGAGGTGCATTTAGAGTGCTGTCGTACTTCATTTTGCTTGTCTGGCACTCTCCACGAGTTACCAAAGCTGGCAGCATAAGGAGACACTGTTCCAGCCATTGTGGTGAAATCATCTGCAAACACAAAAGATGCATTAATGTTACTCAACAGAAAGGTCCACAAGACAACAACAACAATCAATGTGAGAAGTGAAAAAGAGAAAGATCTGAATATGTATGTGTGTCAGGATGTGTTCTCACCATCTGCGTGGTTGTTATAGGTGCCACAGAGCCCCCTGGTGGCCCCCAGGTGTTCCACACTCACTGTGACATGCACTGTGTTACCCGAGTCAAATTTGACTCTTACCCCAAGGCCGCTCTCCACAAAAACAAAGTCCCCAAGCCAATGAACACTTAAACCTTCAAGAAAAGACAAACAGTTACTCTAGTTATTCTAGTCTAGTACCTATAGTGGTGTGAGTTTGTGGTTCTGTTAAACCCAAATATAAAAAACAGGTGTTCTTAGTAAAATTCCCCACCTGGCATTTCTCAGTGTTTACTCACTGCTAAAGCACACCTGGCTTCCCCCAAAAGGAAACTGTGTCTGAGACAAAGATCATTGTCACATTACAACTTCTTGATCCTGTTTTCCTAAACTACAGGCTTGACTGGTTTAGTGGAGACCTGTACTTGCTCCATTGTCTTGACAGCCAGGTACAAAGATGCTTGGATCATCTTCTCCCATCAACGTGTATATTCCCTTCTCAAAAGGTCAATATAGGAAGTAGAGCCTTCAGCGGATCTGCCCCATCCTTGTTGAGTTCCTCACTGTCAGAACTCGCTTTCATCAAGTCACGTTCAAACCAACCCCCCACCCCACCCCACTTAACATCTCCTATTCATAGTGATCTAAGATTTCATTATTATTGATTTGCTATTCACTTGCTACAGATTATTATTATTAGCGGTAGTAGTAGTAATAATAAAGAAACCTGCATTTATCTGAAACAGTCTTGTGATTACCGTGGCTAACTTCATCTGGTTCATCTGGTCCCTGACAACTGCAGTGGGTCAGTTTAAGGGGAATTCAAACACTATTCATTTGTAATGTTGTGAAAACATTTTATTATTACTGAAAATCATTTCCATGTTGGTTCTGTTTACACATTACTGGGAGCAATCAGTGTACTTATGTTAGGGTTAGGGTTATTCTGTACATTTTTGGCAGCTTTTTCTTTGTCAGCTCAGCCACTGATCCATAACAAACAAATGACACTGGGCTTTCATGCAAAGGTTTTACCATTTTGAAACAGAGGCTCCCTATTTGCAACAGGCTGGTTGTTCAGGGTTATGTTTCTGTTATTAACTGAAATCAGGTGCAGACCCATCATCATCCTCAGTGCCTGAAAGTTCAGAAATCAAAAAACAAAATTTAGATAAACGAATGAAACTGCTGCCACAGTAGCATCAAATGACTAATAAAGGGGATTATCACCTTACTACAGTCTCCTCTGTGGTCACAGATTGTACTGATATAGATTGTCCAGGTGCCATCAGTAGATGAGGCCAGTAGATATGTGCAGCTGCCCTGGAAGTGGAAGTGCTTCTTGTCAAAAGTGCGATAGTGGACTCCACCCCAAGTCATGCATGTGGCCAAAAGCTGAGGAACCCTGACAGTACCCAGCAGACCACTTCGCACCAAAGGAGATGATTGGGAGTCTGGAATATAAACATAGTTTAGCACCACACACATCATCCAAGTATGCCAGAAGAAACAGAATTACATACATATGTAGTTTGGTGTCTTGGTACAACATCATATATAGCACTTTTGTATATAAAGAGCTGCACATCATAAAATAAAACACAAACAAATTGAGACAGGCCAAAATCACACAGATTAAATATCAGGCTTAGTAAAGCTAATCATGTAAACCTCATAAATATTATAACAAATTCAACTGAGCAGAAAACTAGACAAATTAAATGTGGGTTATTGAACATTAGGTCTATTTTTTCTAAGACTTTGTTAGTTAATTACTTGATCTGTGATAGTCAGATTTCTTTGCTCTCTCTCACAGAATCCTGGCTGCAGCAAGAGGACTATCTTAGCTTAAATGAGTCGACTCCTAATTATTTAAATCATCATATTGCTCCAAGTACAGGGTGAGGAGGAGGAGTAGCAACCATTTTTCATTCAGACCTATTAATCAGTCCCTTACCAATTAATAGTTACACTTCTGTTGAATATCTTATTCTTAGTTTTCCTAATCCAGATTGCAAAACTGTAAAACCACTCTTGTTTGTAGTTTTGTATCGTCCACCAGGCCCTTACTCTGAGTTTTTGGATCAGATCTCTGACTTTTTATCTGATCTGGTGCTAAATACTGATAAGGTCATTATAGTGGGGGATTTTAACATTCATGTGGACATTGAAAATGATAGCCTCAATGTAGCCTTTAGTAATATCTTAGACTCAATTGGTTTTACCCAAAGAATACATAGCTCCACCCACTCCTGCCATCATAATACATTAGACCTTGTGCTGACTTATGGCATATAGTGTGAGGAAATAATGATATTTCCACATAATCCAGTCCTCTCGGACCACTTTCTTATAACCTTTCAGTTTTTTATAACTGAGTTCTTGAGACATGAAAGTAAATTTCACTATAGTCGGTCTCAATCTGACAACGCAGTTGCATCTTTTAAATCAACTGTTCCATCTTTACTGTCCTCAGCATCTCAGAGGCATGTAGCAGAGGGCAATATTTTTAATTTCTAGTCCTTCAATAAATTGATGCTTTAGTTCATAATATTACGTCTTCTTTAAGCGTGGCATTAGATTATGTTGCCACTTGTTTAATTCTGATTTACGAACTTTAAAACGAAACTCTAGTAAATTGAAGAGAACATGGCGCTCTACACACAAGGAGGAGTCCTACTTATCCTGGAAAAATAGTCTTGTGCTTTATAAAAACAAGCTTCGACAAACTAGAACTGCTTATTTTTCATCGCTAATTGAGGAGAATAAGACTAATCCAAAATTTCTTTTCAGTACAGTTGCCAAACTTACACAGAATCATAGCTCTGAACCATCTATTCCCTTAGCCCTCAGCAGCAACAACTTTATGGGATTTTTCACCAGTAATATTAATTCTATTAGAAACAAAATCATTAGCATCCTCCCTAATGTGATTTCTTCTTCCTCGGTAAGTGAGGAAGGAACAGCGCTAGGCTGGTTAAAATTCTACCTGTGTGATGGATTTCATTTTGTAAATGTACATGCACACTGTCACAGACGTATGACATTCTGTCTCAATGTGTCCTCCTGCTGATATTCTGCATTCTGTATTTTGCGCTTCAGGCTGTGTGTGTGTGTGTGTGTGTGTGTGTGTGTGTGTGTGTGTGTGTGTGTGTGTGTGTGTGTGTGTGAGAGAGTGTGTGCGTGTGGGGGGGTCTTGTTCTATTTGAAATAATGCTGCAGGATTTCATAATTGTATCTTCTCAGCAGCAGCACTGCAGGTGCTCTCCATGTCCAACATGTGCGTAAGCCAGGTCCTTAGTCAACTTAAAGTTGCGCACATTTTTCCGCTAAGTTTTCTTTCGTAAATCCCAAAGTCCTCCTTGAACCGTCACCTTATCGTGGTGGAGGAGTTTGAGTGCCCTAATGATCCTAGGAGCTATGTTGTCTGGGGCACTTAGTGCCCCTGGTAGGGTCTCCCATGACAAATTGGTCTTAGGTGAAGGGTGAGACAAAGAACGGTTCGAAGGATTTTTCATGGCGGTTAAAACGAAGAGTCGGAGTACCCGGCCCGGAGGGTTACCGGGGTCCCACCCTGGAGCCAGGCCTGGGGTTGGGGCCTGTGAGCGAGCGCCCGGTGGCCGGGCTTTCGCCCATGGGGCCCGGCCGGGCCCAGCCCGAACCGGATACATGGGCTCATCCAACTGTGGACCCACCACCCGCAGGAGGAACATGAAGGGTCCGGTGCAATGCGAATTGGGTGGCAGACCAAGGCGGGAGCCTTGGCGGTCCAATCCCCGGACAAGAAAACTAGTTTTTGGGACATGGAACGTCACCTCGCTGGCGGGGAAGGAGCCGGAGCTTGTGGCAGAGGTTGAGCGGTACCGGCTAGATATAGTCGGACTCACCTCGACACATTGCATTGGCTCTGGAACCCGAGACCTGGAGAGGGGTTGGACACTCTACTTTGCTGGAGTTGCTCCGGGTGAGAGGCGGAGGGCTGGGGTTGGCTTTTTGTTAGCCCCGAGACTCTCTGCCTGTGTGTTGGGGTTTACCCCGGGGGACAAGAGGGTAGCTTCCTTGCGCCTTCGGGGTCGGGGAACGGGTCCTGACTGTTGTTTGTGCTTATGGGCCAAATATCAGTTCAGAGTACCCACCCTTTTTGGAGTCCCTGGGACGAGTGCTAGATAGTGCTCCATCAGGGGACTCCATTGTCCTGCTGGGGGACTTCAATGCTCACGTGGGCAATGACAGCTTGACCTGGAGGGGTGTGATTGGGAGGAACGGCCCACCTAATCAGAACTCGAGCGGTGTTTTGTTATTGGACTTCTGTGCAAGCCACAGTTTGGCCATAACGAACACCATGTTCGAACATAAGGATGCCCACCGGTACACTTGGTACCAGGGCAGCCTAGGTCACAGGTCGATGATAGATTTTGTAGTCGTATCATCTGACCTGCGGCCGTATGTTTTGGACACCCGGGTGAAGAGAGGGGCGGAGCTGTCAACTGATCACCACCTGGTGGTGAGTTGGATCAGATGGCAAGGGAACATGCCGCGTAGACCTGGCAGACCCAAACGCATAGTGAGGGTCTGCTGGGAACGCCTGGCAGAAGAACCTGTCAAGACGGTCTTCAACTCCCACCTCCGGCAGAGTTTTGACCACGTCCCGAGAGCAGTGGGTGACATTGAGTCCGAGTGGGCCTTGTTCCACTCTGCGATTGTCGAGGCGGCTGTTGCTAGCTGTGGTCGTAAGGTGGCCGGTGCCAGTCGTGGTGGCAACCCCCGTACCCGCTGGTGGACACCAGAGGTTCGGGGAGCCGTCAGGCTGAAGAAGGAGGCCTACAGGGCGTGGCTGGTCTGTGGGTCTCCGGAGGCAGCAGACAGGTACCTGATAGCCAAGCGGGGTGCAGCAGTGGCAGTTGCCGAGGCAAAATCTCGGGCGTGGGAGGAGTTTGGTGAGGCCATGGAGAAAGACTATCGATCGGCTCCAAAGAGGTTCTGGCAAACTGTCCGGCGCCTCAGGAGAGGAAGGCAGCAACTCGCTCACACTGTTTACAGTGGGGATGGGGAGCTGCTGACGTCAACTGAGGCTATAGTCGGACGGTGGAAGGAATACTTTGAGGCCCACCAATGCGCATTCCGAGGAGGAACCAGAGCTGGGAGGCCTGGGGATGGACTGTCCGATCTCGGGGGCAGAAGTTGCTGAGGTAGTCAAACAACTACACAGCGGCAGAGCCCCGGGGGCGGATGAGGTTCGTCCTGGGTATCTCAAGGCTATGGATGTTGTAGGGCTGTCATGGTTGACACGTCTCTACAACATTGCGTGGTCATCGGGGGCAGTTCCTAGGGAGTGGCAGACCGGGGTGGTGGTCCCCATCTTTAAGAAGGGTGACCTGAGGGTGTGTTCCAACTATAGGGGGATCACACTACTCAGCCTCCCTGGAAAGGTCTACTCCAAGGTACTGGAGAGGAGGGTCCGATCGATAGTTGAATCTCAGATAGAGGAGGAGCAATGTGGTTTTCGTCCTGGCCGTGGAACTGTGGACCAGCTCTATACCCTTGCAAGGGTGATGGAGGGGGCATGGGAGTTTGCCCAACCAATCCACATGTGCTTTGTGGATTTGGAGAAGGCTTATGACCGTGTCCCCAGGGGCACCCTGTGGGGGACGCTCCAGGAGTATGGGGTGGGTGGCTTTCTGTTAAGGGCCATTCAGTCCCTTTACCAGAGGAGCGTGAGTTTGGTCCGCATAGCCGGTAGTAAGTCGGACCTGTTCCCAATGAGGGTTGGACTCCGCCAGGGCTGCCCTTTGTCACCGGTTCTGTTCATCACTTTTATGGACAGAATTTCTAGACGCAGCCGTGGTGTGGAGTGTGTCTAGTTTGGTGGCAGGAGAATCTCGTCTCTGCTTTTTGCGGATGATGTGGTCCTCCTAGCTTCATCCAGCTCTGACCTTCAGCTCTTGCTGGGTAGGTTCGCGGCCGAATGTGAAGCGGCTGGGATGAGGATCAGCACCTCCAAATCTGAGACCATGGTTCTCGACCGGAAAAGGGTGGCTTGCCACCTCCGGGTCGGGGGGGAGAGGTCCTACCTCAAGTGGAGGAGTTTAAGTATCTCGGGGTCTTGTTCACGAGTGAGGGTAGGAGGGATCGGGAGATCGACAGGCGGATTGGTTCGGCGTCTGCAGTGATGCGGACGCTGAGCCGATCTGTCGTGGGGAAGAGGGAGCTGAGCCAGAAAGCCAGGCTCTCGATTTACCGGTCGATCTACGTCCCAATCCTCACCTATGGTCATGAGCTTTGGGTAATGACCGAAAGAACGAGATCGCGGATACAAGCGGCCGAAATGAGTTTCCTCCGTAGGGTGGCCGGGCTCAGCCTTAGAGATAGGGTGAGGAGCGCGGACATTCGGGAGGGACTCGGAGTAGAACCGCTGCTCCTCCGGATCGAAAGGAGCCAGTTGAGGTGGTTTGGGCATCTGGTCAGGATGCCTCCTGGACGCCTCCCCGGGGAGGTGTTTCGGGCATGTCCTGCCGGCAGAAGGCGCCCGGGTCGACCCAGGACACGTTGGAGAGGTTACATCTCCAATCTGGTCCGGGAACGCCTTGGGGTCCTGCCGGAGGAGCTGGTGGACAAGGCCGGGGAGAGGACGGCCTGGAGCTCCCTAGTTGGGATGCTGCCCCCGCGACCCGGACCCGGATAAGCGGAGGAAGACGACGACGACGACGACATTTTTCCGCTAAGTTTTCTTTCGCAAATCCCAAAGTTTGCGTGGAAAGTTGCTTACGCAGTTTTCCGACCCAGTTTTATGTGTAAGCAAGCTTGATAAATGAGGCCCCTGACCTGTGCTGCAATGTTTACTATGTGAAGTGACTTGAGACGACGCTTGTCGAGATTTGGCGCTATATAAATAGACTTGAATTGAATTGAAAGCATAAAAACAATCTAAAAACAGTACAACAAAGAATGGTCAACCAAACAAGCTGTAACCATAAAAAAAAACACATGGATTTAAAAGTAAGCTTAATTTAGCTCAGAGCAATGCATCAAAGTCAGTGATACATCTACATTTCTGTGGGGTGATAAAGCAGCTATAAAGGTAGCAAACCTGAGAGCAAAGTGTAGGTGCAGATTAGACAAGTGTGGTCAGAGGCATTTCTCCAGCTCAGCCCCCACAGGCTGCTGCAGCATTGCTCCATGGGCATGAGTGAGGAGTTATGAACACCAGGGAAGTCCACACAGTTCCACGTGGTGAAGCACTGACCACGTACCCCCACACCTAAGAGTTAAAGGACAGGGGTATGATTTGAAATAACAACAGCAAATGTTACAGCACTCAAAAAATCATGCACCTGGCAGCATTTGATGTTAGAAAACTGTTCAGATCAAATGGCAAGGTCAGCAGCCTCCTCTTGGTAGGATTGTCAATGGGAAATCCTTCCTGGGTATCAAGCATCCTGCAGCAACAGCTCAGATCAGCTGTCACCTTGACAATGGAGATGATGGCTGACCTAAGTAGTTGTCGCAGAGAGGTTGTGAGTGTTGTGACGGCAACCCCTGAAACTGCTGGTGGAAACCAGCAGTGATCATTTGACTTTTCTGGTGGAGGAGTATCTAAAGGTCTTGTTCACAAATGAGGGAAAACTGTAATGTGAGAACTTGATGTTGCATCTACAGTGGTGCGGGCGTTGACCTGTCTGTTTTGATGAAGACAGAGCTTGGCCATCTGGCCCTGGTCTGTATTTAACTGTTGATCAATGGAGGCATGCACGGACGCAGTGGCTCACGGCTCCCAGCAACTAGGCACAATTGTTTGTCTTTTAGGTTGTCTTGTTGTTTTATCAGGCCACTTCTGCCATGGGCTTATTAAATACTCACTCCAGGAAATACTGGCCATCAAATCTCAGCTAAATACTAAAGTAACGGTGGATTTCACCTGGACATACAATATTCCACCAGAGATAGCCAGACCAGCCGGAGCTCCATGGACTGTTGTCGGCTATGCAAGGCGTCATAGACGGCACAGAGACAGGAAACAGAAGCTAGGCTGCCGAGCAGGCCTACTAGCACAGCTAAGGAGGAAACCACACCACCTGCTGCTACCATCCATTCTGCTCCTAAATGCCCAGTCTCTTGCCAACAAAATGGATGATCTGCAATCACAGCTTGCTTACAACCGCACCATTTGTGATTGTTGTTTGCTCATTATTACGGAATTCTGGCTCCACCCGCACATTCCAGAAACCAGCGTTGAGCTAACTGGCTATGTGCTCCATCGCCTTGATTGGAATAAAAGCTCAGGTAAGACCAGAGGAGGAGGACTCTGTGTTTATGTGCATGAAGACTGGTGCCGAAACAGCAAAGGAATAAACACCTTTTGCTCATCAGACTTAAAGGCTCTGTCTGTCCAGTGCAGACCATTCTATCTGCCACGGGAGCTAACGCTAGTCATTGCTACTGCTGTTTATATCCCACCTAATGCTAACGTTAGCGCTGCACTCGACCAGCTGCATCACTTTTTAGCCAAACAGCAGCAGGCTCATTCAGACGGAGTACACATAATAGCTGGGGACTTTAATAAAGCAAATCTGTGCATAGGAAATGGTACATGTTGGTGATTACTGACAGATTTAGTCGGTGGATTGAAGCCGTTCCCTCTAAAGATCTAGGTTCAGAAACAGTGGTTAAGTTTCTAGTCAGAGAAGTGATTCCTTGATTTGGCATTCCTATATATATATATATATATATGTATATATGTATATATGTATATATGTATATATATATATATATATATATATATATTTATATGTGTATATATATATATATATATATATATATATGTATATATATATGTATATATATATATATGTGTATACACATATAAATATATATACATATATATATATATACATATATATATATATGTATATATATATATATATATATATATATATATATATATATATATATATACATATACATATGTATATGTATATATATACATATATATGTATATGTATATATATATATATATATACATATATATATATGTGTGTGTGTGTGTGTATAACAATTATACACAAAATAAACCAAAGAAGGGGTGAATGAAATGTGTTCATGACACTGAAGCACCAAAAACACTGTTCTTGATTGATATGCAGTAAACATAACAAAATACCAATAAAGTAATAAATATTATATATACATGCATAGTTATATATGTCTACATAGGAATATGTATATATGTATCATAAACAAAAACAACACTAAGAAAATAAGACAAAAACATTTAAAAATATCTGCAAATGTGATGCAATCCAATATGGATGCCACCTGATGATGTCATAATATGCAAATTATGTGAGTGAATTTCTTCCTGTCACAAAATTTGGCTCATACTGAAGATTTTTCTAATTTATAATATTCCTCTACCTCTAACCAGATTTAAGCTACAAGCTCTTTAAATAGTGATATAAAAAATTCATAGTTTACTGAAAAAACTATGGCGCCTAAAGGGTTAATATCCAAAACAACGCCAATTAGCAAGTTGAGAAGCATAACCACTAAGCCACCTGTTAGTCCTACAACTCCCACAGGAGGTGTAGCCATGAAATCTGGTTCTCGTACAGCAACCTCTGTTAGTAACCATGTTTGTAATCTTACTCGGGGAGGACAAAATGAACTAGAAGTAATCAATCTCAAAGCTGTAACTAAGCCATCATTTGTGCCAATTAGACCTCGGTCCGGAAGAAACATAGGACCTATCTCCCCTAGGGCGAGCAGACCACGCCTATAAAGGATAGGCTTTGGGATGTTGCCATGCAAAATAGTTGGTATAAATGGGCTTTGTATACGACAAGAGAAATGACTCATAATGACTGCATAGTGTGCGCTCAAGCACCTGGAATGCTACCTGAGGTGGTTCCAGAAAAATATACTTCTAGTGAATTTGCCATTGCACAACGGCGCACATCTAGGACTAGAGAGGAAATAGAGATCAATTAAAAGATTCCACCTCTTCTTAAGTTGCCATTGTGAGGACTTTGATGCTGATTGCTCCATGGTACACGAGATAAGTACAAATATGTTAAAAAATATGCAGAATATAACATCCTAGATGAATGTGCCCAATTTGCAATCCAAACAGACCAAAATGGTCCTCCAACAGACTACAAAATTGACTATAGTGCTGATTATGAATGTTTTGCAAGTGGAGGTTTTGCTGACGATGGAGGAGTGGACGTAGGTAATACATCTGTCAACTGTAAAGTCACTTTGGTATTATCCTGGTTCCCACATGCAAATATGACACCACTTCTTATTGACACCCCTATTTGGTATGAAAACCATGTAACTCTTAGTCAGGATTGTGATGACATCTCAATGACGATTTCTACTCTTGATCTACTAGGTGAGCAAGACATTCCAGTGGTCGACAGCTACTTGATGTGTGGTGGTGATGTTCTAATGAATGTTTTGCCAAGTTTTTGGGTTGGGTTGTATACGCTAGTACGTATGAAAGTTCCAGTGACTATCTTGCATGAAGGTGTGAGTGAATTACTTCAGTTGGAGACTACCAATAGACGTAGGACAAAGAGGTATGATGTGTTTGATTATAAAGTACATTTAAATGCCATAGGGTTGCCGACAGGAATTCCCATTGAATTTCAAGCAAGAGATGAGGTAATAGCTGGTGTAGAGTCAATTCTTCCCTGGATAATAAATAAGAATGTGAAATAGATCAACTATGTTTATTTTAATCAGCAAAGAATCTTAAATTACACAGCAAATAACCTCAACCTCCTCGGCGAGCAGCTTCATGCCACAGCCACAATGACTTTGCAGCACGACCAGGCTTTGGACTGGCTGTTGGCCGAGAGGGGTGGGCTCTGTAAGTTTCTAAGCTCAAATGGGCAAGAATGTTGCACTAACATTCCGAGTATTACGGCTCCTGATGGTGCATTTACTGAAGGTATGAGCAAGTTGAAATATTTAAAGATAGAGCTGAAGGAGAATGCAGGCAGGGAAAGCTGGTCCTTAGATGTCTTAGCCCTCAAATTGAATAAGTGGGGAGCTGTTGTATGGAGTATAATCAGACTTTTTAATGTATGGAATTAAGTCTGGATTACGTCTCTCATTATGTGAAATCAATTCTAGGCTCTACGAGGTGTATCTGTGTGTGTGTGAAACCAAGTTAAGGCCTGTTACCTTCTCTTATCATGTTTGTGTGTGTGTGTCCATGGCAGCCTTCTAGCCCCCTGAACTGTGATGTCGTAAATTAGTGATGTGCCTTCACTCTGCTGATATGGTCAAACGATTCATGTTGTGGATATAACTTGTTTTGACCTGAACAGATGTTGGGAGTAAGCATGTATGTTATCGTTTATCCTCTGTTGAGTTGGTCAAGATGCTATAAACATATAAATAAAACATCGTGTCCAGCTAATGCTGGAGATGACCATTTGATCCTGGGCAGAAGAAAAGGGAGGGGTAACCGCACGTCTCCCTCTGCTGACCAATGGCTACGAAAGGAGGTGATGTAATCCCAAAGGAGAAGAAAGGAGGCCTGCAGGAGGTGCTGAGAAGAAGAAACAAGTGAACGGATAAAGACTGGGAGAGGAAAAGGTGACATCATGACATCCAAGATTTATGGTCTCTTCGGGGCCGTTGGAAAAGTAACAAGAAGAAGAGGAACACGTGACCTGGAAGTCTGAAGTCTGAAGCAGGAAACAAAGAAATCACTGTGAGGGAGGGGACGGAGTGAATAAAAGGAAGATATTGGGTCTGTTTAAGAGAAGAGCTTGATGGGATGAGTGAGAGTCAGTCAGTCATGGACTGAGCTTTTTGGAGAAAGGCTTTTGAGAGTTTTTAGGAGAGTAGGCCTTTGATGGGAAGAGTTTGTGAGGTAGAGAGATGGAAAGAAGGAGGATTTTGCTTTGAGCTTTTTGTCTGTGATAATCTGACCTAGTGTCATTTTTGGAGAGCTTATTCAGCTCAACTTTGCTATAACTTGGTTTATTGGCAAAGAGTAGTTTCACTTTTTAACCCGCTTTGTCGGGGTTTTGTTTGGATTATTATTCTTTTTTATTCTGTGTGAAATAAAACCTAGTTCCTCAGATTTGTAGAACGCAAAAAGGATTTACAAGTGGGGTCTCCTCCTGTCGGTAACCGAGCAAAGGTGAGATGCTGGTTGTAAATGCCATCCCTTTGTGTAATTGAAAAAGTGTTTCCTCCATCCTAGGCTACAGGTAAAGTCAGTTGTCTCCTCAGCATAAAAGGAACAGCTGGCAAGGGTCTTAACTAGAAGTGTACATAAGCTTCATGGACTGAGGGTGTGTGTAAGTGTGTTTGCACCTCCTCTTTGTCTGCTTGAACTAATTTTGGTCAGAATTAGAAGCTCTGGGATTGTGGTGATTGCTGATCAACTTTCTACAGAGTAAGAGGGTTTGTTGGTAGCTGGCATTGTCATGCTCACTACATCGATTACAAGTCAAACCCTGAGATATTAGTAAAATCTAGAAGAGTGGAGCTAGCCCAGTAAATTGGCTTGTAACAGGAGCTATCTTGGTAAAGGCAGGAATTAGTGCAATAGTAGTACTAATTCTGATTTCTCTATTGGCATGTTGCATCCTACCTGTTGTGAGGAAACTGTGGGAGCGAAATCTGGCTGCCCAAATGAACCTTGCTGCTTCGTCTCAATACGTGCAAATGGAAATGGCTGCAGTGGACTCAGCACGATTCCCAAAGTGTCTGGAGAACGAGATGGCTGATGAGTAATCTTTGCGTCTCGTAAGGAATGTTGTTGATATTGTTACATGTACTCAACTAAGGAATTGGCCTCAAAGTCCTCTTCCAGCGACAAGACCCATGCAGCAGTCATCATTAAAACTGAACTTGATTCTTGTGTTTTACTTAACTCCATTTTTTCAGCTCTGCAACTGGGACTCTGACTCCATTCTTTATTTTGGTTGAGCAGTTGTGTTATTACATCAAGTATACTCATCACACTCACTGTTATGTTTTCTGTAGGTTCAGCCACACCCACATCGCTTAGTCGTATCCACGTCAATCGTTTCTTTCATAAAATTTTACATTTTTAACCGCATATTCACATGCAGTTACTGGTTGAAATGTTGCTAAGAGTAATCATACTCAATTATACTCATGATTTTTATTCTCTGTTGAAAGGTTTAATCGGTTCATTTTCTCTTATGTGTGCTCTTTTGTTGATTCAATGTTGCCTAATGTCTACCATATGCTTAGGCTAGATTTGTATGCTCACTCTGTGCTTTATGTGATCATCCTGTTTGGGCCAGGAGGTCAAGAAAGAATTTTTCCTGTTAAGAGCAGCGGACAGTTTTTGACTTCTTACAGTGTGTGCGTACATTTTGATGTATTAATGGGTTGGTTAAAGACGTCACAATCCAAGTTGTGTCTTACAGCTGATACTTCATGTCTATGTACTCATCAAGTGTTGACCTGCAGTTACTTAATCATTACATATTATGTTGTGTTTTTGCTTTTAGTTACAGGTCGCATTGTGTTTGTCATTTATTCATTTAACATTCATTTAATGGTTTATGTCAACAATCATTTAGTAGGGATGAGCTGGATACTTGTTTCAGACGAGTATCCGGTATGGATAAAGCATTTTTGATGAGTACGAGCATGAAACGAGGAAAACCCGTAAATATCTGTAACCGTGCTGAAGGAAAATCCTCATTGTGTAACTGACTGTCTTCACGCTCTGTGATTGGCCAATCACATAGAGCGCCCGCCCCTTCCTACACACACAACTCAGCAGCCGGGAGCTCACAGCTCAGTCCGCGTCCAGTTCATCCACGCACACACACAGACAGTAATGGATCTCTCTGCTTGCTTCACTGTTAATGTTTCTTCAGTACTCCCTATGTTTTCTTCAGTTTGCTACTTTTTAAAGTTACTTTAAAGTTATTTAAAGTTACTTTTTTCATAACATACGTGGTGCATTTGACAAGAAAGAGCTGAAAACGGCTCGTGCTGTGTCAGTCACTGCCGCTCGCCGGTCGGGTTTTTTTTTCCTCCCTCTCTCTTCTCTTCCTCAGGATCCACTCCCTCTTTCTTATTCACTCTCTCTCTCTCTCTCTCTCTCTCTCTCTTTCTTTACATTTTTTAATCAGAATAGTCTATTTTTTGCTCATTTAAAATATATTTTAATCATTTTCTAAATTCTTTTTTCTATTTTACATGTTTTGTTTTTGTGAAGCGCCCCGTGATTTTTATCTTGAGAGGTGCTATAGAAAAGATCTTTTCTTCTCTCTTGCTCTTAATTCATGCACTTAAATATTAATGTTCTGACTTTATTGAAAAACTTGTTCTGTAATAGTTCCTTTACTATTGTGATCAAAAACATTTAATCTCAACTCTGAGTCTGATCAGACTTAAAATAACATATTAATGTAAACCACACCCACTTCCAGTTAAACTACACCAACTTCCGGGTTAGGCCACGCTCACTCCGAGTACAGATACAGATACAGATAATTTAGATGGTTGAACAGATACAGATACAGTTACAGATAGTGGTGTACTCGCTCATCCCTATTATTTAGCCAGATTGTTGTTGGGGGTTGTGACCCCCATGGGGGGGATTGTAGGAGCCAAGAGCTGTGTTTGTGTGCGTGATGTTTAATATCCTGTTTTCAGTCAAGTTTGCATAATTTCCAGTAAGACTAACATTTATCTGAATGTTTATCGGGAAGTCAAGAGCAGCAGATGGTTCCTGTTTTGTTGCATGGGTTGCTGGGAAAGATTCCCCAAACAGTTTCCAATTCATGTGTATGTGAGACCCATTTCCTAAGCTATGCAGGAGTGACATCAGTAAAAAGTATAACTGGGGTCGCATTTTCGGTGTAAGCAGGCTTTTTCTGAGATGCAGCCGGAGGCCCTTTGCATTCTGGCTGAACGCTGTCCCAAGTTAATGGTGATGTATTACTGAACTGTACAAATAAAAATAAAAAAACACTCTGTAAAGACAAAGTTGTCTCATTCTCTTGCGTTTTGATAAGGAAAAGAACCATAAAATGAGCTGTCGCCATCTTGTTCCTCTATGTTGCATCATCCCACCCACCAGACGAAGAGAGGGCCCTGACTGGCCCAAAAAGCGGATAAAGCACTGTGACTAGTTCACAAAGCAGATAGCACGCTGCGATTGGCCCACCATTATGGACCAATCACGAAAAACCTGGTTGACCCTACCAGATGCATAAAGCTTCAGACAACTTAGCTCTTACGATCATTGGGACACTCAAACCCCTCCACCACAATAAGGTGGCAAACCATGTTGATATCTTTTATGGTTTTTGAGAAATCACAGTTTAGGTTTTGGGTACACCTCACCAGGGAGAAATCAAGGAGTCTTCCTGAGCAGATGCCTGAGCCACCTCAACTGGCTCCTCTTGATGTGGAGGAGCAACGGATCTACTTTCAGCCCCTCATTTCATTCTTTTGGACACTACACAAAATTTGTGACCATAGGTGAGGGTAGGAATGTAGACTGATGAATCAAGAGCTTCACCTTCCAGCTCAGCTCTCATTTCACCATGACAGACCAGTACAACGCCTGCATCACTGCAGACATAGCATCAATCCCCCGACTGATCACACGCTCCACCTCCTCCTCACTGGTGAACAAGACCCTAAGATACTTAAATGTCTTCACTTGGGGCAGGACCTCATTGCTGACCCAGAGAAGGCATTCTACCCTTTCCGTCTCAAGTCCATGGTCTCGGATTTAGAGGAGCTGATGATCATCCCAACTGCTTCACACTGAGCAGCGAACCACCCCAGTAAAAGCCGGAGATCACTTTCTGATGAAGCCAACAGGACCACATCATCTGCAAAATGCAGAGACCTTATTCTCAGGACACCAAACCGATCTCCTCACCACACTGGCTATGCCAATGAATAAACACAATCAGTGACAAAAGCGGAGTCCAACTCTCACCAGGAACAAGCTCAACTTACTGCCATCAATGTCGACCAAGCTCAGTCATACAGGGGCCTAACAACCTGTATCAGAGGGCCTGGTACCCCATACCCCCAAAGTCTCCCCAACAGGCCACCCCCCAAGAGATGTGGTCAAATGCCTCCTTCCAGTCCACAAAACACATGTAGATTGGTTTTAGGTAAACACCAATGCACCCTCCAGGCCTGCCTGAATAAGGGTAAAGGACTGGTCCATAAATCCAGGGCCAGAACAAAAACCACATTGCTGGAGGTTCCACAATCCGATGGCCCCTCCTCCCCAGAACCCCTGAGCAGGCCTTTCCAGGAAGGCACAGGAGTGTGTAACTCACCATGAACAATAAAAATGTTATTTTCATGCCAGTTATTAACCTTAGCTTAAGACATTTCTATTTCATTGAACCCTTTGAATTTTCAGCCAACTGGCATGTACATAAAAGTGTTTATTTTTACCTTGAGAGCAATGAGGTCCTCCCCATCCTTCACAGCATGCCCGTACTGTCCTGTTAACCATCTGGCTCTCCGTTTCTGGAGGTCTGAATGTCACGAGAAAACAAAACAATTTGATCAGAATTAAAAGAAATCTGCTGTCAAATGGGTTTTGCCATTAAGATACATATTATATTATATCAGGCTGTAGAAGTAGTTTACTTTATTAGGAATACACAAATTGCAGACATCTCTCGTGCACTTCAGTCTTTGAGCATGGGGAGGGGGGATGTTGCTGCAGCCTGTATAGTGGCCATTCTGGAATTTTTTTTTTTAATTATTTATTTATTTATGTTACTGTGTCCTGTCTGGCTGTGAAGCAAACAGAATTAATGTCTGAATGCTGGTGACAAGCCTTAGAGATTTACTCTCATGTGGAGCATCAAAGCTTCTGCTTTTAATGTCACGCCTGATACTTAAACCTTTATTGTTATAGTTTTTTGAATGCTTGTAATTCCAACCAGACACAGAAACAGGGGTGAAAGAGAAAAACGATCAGTGACGAACAAGAGTCTGCTTCTAGACCTGCAGAAGGAGAGAGAAAAGAAAAAGAAAAGGGACACACAGCAATACAACAGGAGCATGCTATCACTGCATCAACCTGATGAGGAAATATAAAATCAACATTGTTTTACTGAACAATCACGATAATAAATCAGTGCATTAAATGCCAAGCACAGCCTTAAGACATGTGTTGAACGTGCCCAAGTCCAATCAATCAAAGCTTTATTTATAAAGCACCTTCCGTGACCCAGTCAGGAACCTGGCTGTGCTGTTCTGCACAACCTGTAGGCGACGCAGTGATGTAGACGGTTGCAGTAATCAAGTCTAGAAATTACAAAAGCATGGAGTACCCGCTCCAGATGGGCTCTTGACAGCATAGGCTTGATTTTTGCAAGGCATCTCAGGTGAAAGAAACTGGACCGGATCACAGAGTTGATGTGAGCATCAAATTTAAGTCCAGCATCAATTTTCACCCCCAGACTGGGGACAACTGGTTTTGAGTTGGGAGAAAGAGGGCCAAGATCAACATAACGACCCACAGCACTGCTATTGGGGTGAAAAACAATGAGCTTTGTCTTTCCCTCATTCAGATGCAGAAAGTTGGCCATTAACCAAGACTTTACCTCATTAAGACAGGACACAAAGGACTGGATTGAGTGACCTTTCTCCTGACACAATGGAGAGTAAATCTGGCAATCGTCAGCGTAGAGATGGAACGATAGGCCATGTTTACGAAAGATTGACCCCAGAGGAAGCAGATAAATTGCAAACAAAAGAGGACCAAGGATCGATCCCTGCGGGACCCCCCAGCGGAGCCCCTCCCAAGAAGAAAAAACATCACCCAGTTTAACACAGAATGTCCTGTTGTGGAGATACGAACTAAACCAATCCAGAGCAGACCCTTTGATCCCAACCCATCGTTCCAAGTAGAATCGCGTAGTCAACTGTGTCAAAGGCTGCTGTCAGATCTAACAACAGAAGCACCACAGATGTACCCTGATCTAGTGATAGATAGATATAATTTAAGACCCTCAGTAGAGCTGACTCTGTGCTATGGCCAGACCTGAACCCTGATTGGAAAACCTCAAACAGATCAGAGTCAGCTAAATGTGAGACCAGCTGCTGATAAACGACTTTCTCAAGCAGTTTTGATGTAAAAGGCAGGGTAGAGATAGGCCTGTAATTTTCGATCACAGAGACATCAGCACCAGGTTTCTTCAGGGTCGGCCGAACAACTGCTGCTTTCAAAGCAGCTGGGACCACACCTGTGCTGAGGCTCCCATTGATAATCTGACCAAGTGAAGGGCCAAGACACGGAAAGGCAGCCTTCCAGAGACGAGGCGGCAGAACGTCAAGTGGAGAGCCAGATGGCTTCTGCCTTGCAACAAGCTTACTCAGCTCAGAATAAGAAACAATATTGAGGGAGCTCAGGGTGGGTGGTGATGGAGGAACTGGAACAGGGTCAATAGAGTTACCAGAAATAGCTGCTCTAATGCCCGATAACTTTATGAACAAAGAATTTGTGAAAATCTTCAGAGTTTCCAGCAGCTGTAGGAGACATGAAGCTAGGCTCCTGATACTCCAGAACAGAGTTCAGTGTTTTGTAGAGAATCTTGGGATTCTTGGAGTTTGTTTCGATGATGTATGCAAAATAGGCCGTTCTGGCAGCCCTCACAGCATCCTGATAAGCAACCAGTGATGCTCTGAACAACTCACGCGAGACCTGTAGGCCATCCTTTTTCCACTTTCTCTCAGAGGCTCTACACGCCTGCCTACAAGCCCATGTGACATCAGATAGCCAAGGCTCCCTCCTAGGCCTAGACTTGCAAAGCTTAAGAGGGGCAACCACGTCCAGGACCTGATTACAAAGTGCATCAAAGTGTTGTGAATAGTGATCAATGTTAGATGGATCTGGGTTAAAGGTCTCTAACCTTACAGACATACAGTCCACAAACTCTGAAATAGTTTCTGCATCCAGGGCTCTGAACCTAGTAGCGGGAGCTTCACACACAGGGACAGGACATGGCAACGTAACATCACAGAGTATAGGAGAGTGGTCAGAGAACACAGGAGGCAAAGTCACAAGTTTCATGTCAGGGAGACCAAAAGAGAGAACCAGGTCCAGGGTGTGACCCCTGGCATGAGTTGGGGACGATACCCATTGAGTCAAATTGAATGAATATAGCAAATTCAAAAAGCCTTTAGCAAGCACATTGTCAGGACAGCAGATATGGATGTTAAAATCACCAAAAAATAGGACATAGTCATATTTTAGGATGCAGTCTGCCACGAGATCACAGAAATCATTAAGGAAGTTAGAGTCAGTCTTTGGAGGGCGATAAATAGCACAACGAGCAGGCGGGGGGAGATTCACAGTTCAAATAAGCACAGTTCAAAGGAAGAAAATGACATGGTGGGTGTGAGCTGTTTACAAGGAAAGCTGGATTTAAAAACAACAACCAGCCCTCCACCTCTGCCCCGTGATCTGGGGATATTAAAACAGGAGCAGCCAGGTGGTACCAGCTCCAGCAGGGCGCTTGAGTCACCAAACGAGATCCAGGACTCACAGATGCACAGAAAACTCAAGTCATGCTGAATAAAAAAGTCACAAAGAATAAAAATTTAGTTCAGCACAGACCTGGCATTGACCAGACCAAACCGGGGCTGCGGCGGGGCTGCGGCACCGAGATCGCGCACGGGCCCAGTCCCCTCTAACTCTGTGCCCGTAACCGAGCGCAGATTCTCTCAGCAAACACCAGTCTGGCGAGGTCTTCGAGCCGATTGGCCGTGGCGCGGTGCCAGTTCACCCTCAGAGCCAGCCAAGTTCCCTAGGCAGGGCGCCGAGTAATCCATAAGACATCTATTGAGCCACCGGGTCAGAAGCTGTGCCGAATCGGACCAGCCGCTTCTTCAGGGATCCAGCCCGACGTCTCACGCGCCGGCTACCTCTCTTTCCCCATCTTCTCCGATGCTTCCTTCTCGAGCTGGGGCGGACAGAGGGCCGACACATCACGGCTTGTGGGGAGAGAGCACACGGGCAGTCCAACCAGCAGCACCATCCGTGAGGTTCCCAGCGCGCACAACCCGCTACATCAACGGGAGGACGAAGCCTCAGCAGCGCAGCTCGATCGTATGTCACCAGAGAATCCACACCATACAAAAAAGTCATCAGAGACAACAAAAATGTATGAAAGCCAATAAAACGCCAATAAAAGCCAGTAAAAAGCAAGGTACCACTGCATAAAGAGGACAAGCAGCTAGCATGCACCCGCGCTAGCGCCATCTCACTCTGGGTGACCATAGAGGTGAAAGGGTTAGCTTTAGCTGATGTAATGAGTGCTGTAACATCCGTTCTGGTCGCCATATCCCAGAGAAAGAACAAATGTGACCGACTAGGCTTCAGAAGCTACAACTGACTGATGACACATTGTTCTGCTTTAACGCTAGCACAGAAAGACCGGAGTTGGGGTTGTTTACTACGCCCGTTTCAGCAGAGCTTCTTGTGAATCGTCACCAGCTGCCCAGGGCTTAGACAAGAAGCTAGTTTCTGTTTTTCCCTTTGAATGGCATATGTAAAGAAGTATTACAACCTCAGATGAAAAAAGTTTTTGGATTTTCACGGCTGGAATTTTAAGAAAATCTGATGTTTGTGACTGGCGGGGAGTTTTGCCTCTGGCCGATATCTTTAACAGTGCAGCTGGATCTGCTGCAGGAGGATCCTGATGTGGATGAAGGACCGGAACAGACCTGTGGCTGGACATTTTTGGTCAGAGGGTAGTAATGTGTTGTGTACATTTAACCAGTTCATTCTGTAGCTTAAAACATACATGAAACAGTCTAAGTTAACATGTAAGTCCTGAAAGCTTCTAGAATAAATTAGCTTTACCTGAAAACGGATGTGAACAAACACTGTTGATGGACGTGAAGCTGCTGTAGCTCCTAAATATCCCTGCTCAATTTTCGCTAGCTTTAGCATTTTTCCTTTGCGTGTAGCTGCCGCCACGGCCGTAATGGGACCTACGGGTCACCGTAGAGGTGAAAGCTAGACTGTCTGAATTCAGAGCCGCTGGGTTCCGGTTTTAGAGTTCGAACAAGGACCCGACCTTGCGGGACCTGTAAGGACCCGTCCTCACAAGCAACCTGCCCCTGGATTCAGAAACACCCTACGTCATATTTCATTATTCATGGTCTCAGTTGATATCACTTTGAATCAGCCTTTATAATCAGTTGTCTTGCATCATCATTAGTTGTGGAAATATAGTAATAATTGATGTTTATAAAGTATATTTTTGTCTCTGTGTCAAAGTATTATAAAGTGTTGTTTCTCTGGCCAACCCAAAGTAATTATTTATATCATCAGTCAAATATTAAAGGCTCCATAACATTGATAATCCATACCTTTATGGAAATTAACATTTTCTCGAATATTTTTACATTCTCTTGGCCATGCATTAAACGTAACCACCTACAAAACGTTACACAAGCTGATAAGTTGTCATCCATCATGGAGACATACGAGTAAGCTAATGCATGTGCTGAAATATTTACTTACTTGTACAAGAGACAGCTAGCCTGCATCCCCCGTTGTCTGTAATATAGGGCGATGCCATCATCGCCCCCGTGCATGGAGCGCATCCTGTCCATGTCCAGCCTCCACCCCTGGGTGGTGTACTGATACATAGCAGAGCAGCCCACTTCCAGCTGTAAACGGGGAGCCAGGACCCGGTCCACTTTCTCCTCAACCACATGATCACACCAGCGTCTGAAACATTATAGCAGGGCTGTTCAAGTTCAGACCTCGAGGGCCGGTGTCCAGCACGTTTCAGTTTCAACCCTGCTCCAACACACCTGACTTCAATCAGCAGGTGATTAACAGACTTCTGCAGAGCCTGATGAGCTGCTGCACAGGTGACTCAACCACTGAATCCAGTGTGTTGGACCAAAGAAACGACCAAAACTTGCTGGATACTGGCACTCGAGGCCCGAACTTGAATGGCCCTGCATTACAGCATGCTTCATCTTAATGTCCATCTGCTGTGAAGAACTTTCTGCTCAATTTCTCTGAAAATGTGTCTGAATAATCAACTAACTGTGAAGTAAATGATCATTTGTTTCACTCATTCACCCTGAACCGTTAAACCTGCAACATATATTTTAGTCCTAATGGAAGACGCACTGAGGCTAACTAAATACAAATAACGTGGAAAAGCAGATCACATGGGATTTTAATTTTAATCTGTTGGGGAACATGCTTATGACTCTGAGTCCCAGTAAAATATCTCGGTAACCTAAATCAGTATTTAGTTGTTTCTAACAGACTTTAAGAACTGCAGGGACTTTCTACCATCTGATGCTCACTCCTGACATGTTATGGATTAGAAACCCAGGATAGCGCTGCATGAGAGCATCTCTCGGGTCACCGAGAGTGGGGAGGACACCCAGATAGCAAGCTTACATTGAAACAATACTGATTTTCCATCTGAATCATCAGAATGATTGACATTGAAACCTTAATGCAAACTAGATATTGAATGAATGTCGCAAAACCGATGAATCCTGACAGAAAAGGCATATTGAAATAATTTCTCTCAAGTGAAATATAAGTGAAAAGGCATGGATCTGAAGTTGTGTTGGCATTTCAATGTTTTAATATTTCGGTTAATTGAAATACAATCGTAAAGGTCTATAGTTGATGAATCAATATTGTTTCAATATTAAATTTAGACGTTGATTCAGTGTTTTAACGTTGACAATACCATGTGGTATCTATATTGTTTGCTATCTGGGAGGGGAGGCAGGTGGGAAACAGGATTATTACGCTTGGACCTTGGACATTACGCTGCAGGATCAGCAGCAAACTTCTGCTGGTGGGAGCAGTACCTACTCTGCTGAGTGTGTGGAAAAGTCCGGCTGCTTGTGGAAGGCTAGCCAACAAACACCAGACCACAGTCTGCATTTGAACAGTATACACCTGAGTGGTGATGCTTGTTTTTCTCTCTTTCCACAAGGCTGTTGCTAGCTGCTGAAGCTAACAGCTAGCTAGTGCTAACAGTGACTATGCACTACTGCAGCGGGCGTTTGCACATTGCTGACGTTGAAGTGTGAGGTCACAGCCCGGCTCAGATAGAGTTTATCTTTTCTAATTCACATGGAGAATCGGTCACGCGGCTTCTTTTGACCACCCAAGCTGTCTTTATTCCACAAGGAACACCTTCTACTGTCTCTTTAATACAGACATTTGAATCATATGTCTGATACATAGGGCTATATACATTGGGCTGCATGGTGGCGCAGTGGTTAGCACTGTTGCCTCGCAGCACGAAGGTTGCAGGTTCGAAACTCAGCTGCGGCCTTTCTGCTTGGAGTTGCGTGTTCTCCCCATGCATGCGTGGGTTTCCTCCGGGTACTCCGGTTTCCCCCACAGATCACAACATGCCCTATAGGTTATAAATCGTAAGTCGCTTTGGATAAAAGCGTCTGCCAAATAAATAAACATTTGGGTTTCTGTCCCAGTTAAAAGGGCGTGGCTCAGTTTGGATTGTTAGCAGTGTGGAATTAGCATCTAAACGTGTGGGTGCTTAACAGTAAAACCTGAGGTGATTTCTGGATTTAAATCACTTGGATGGGCTCCAAAGGGGTTTGAATGAAGGCCCCTAGAAATCTTTGGTTTCTTGAAGACTTTTTGCATCTCTTCTGAGGAGTTTTGTGAGATGACAGCAAACCTGCAGCACGTGAATGTGACACAGCTTCAAATATCTTGTTGTTGTAAGGGAAAGAACTAATGAGACCGTACTTCCTCGTTTCAACCAAAATGAACATCCAGCCAATTAGGGGGTGGGATAGTTTGCCCGGCAATAATTTGTTTTTCTTAAAATGACAAAGCCCTGAAATGACTCATTCTGGAAGGTATTGAAACTGAAAGTAACTGCTGAGATAGCTTTATGTCAGAGGGATTTAGCGCATAAAATATACAAAAATGTTATGACTTAATAATAAATGATTGTAGGTCACCTTTAATAAAAGGTGATGAAAGACACATCACATCTGGCTTCACAGAGGGATCTAACGATCACCAATTATGTGTCATGAGGATTATTTATTGTCCTTCTGAAGAAAGACACTGCTGCAGGTGTTTTCACCACGTTAAACAGCTGGTTGTAATAATGTGTTGGTTAGGGTTAGGGTGAACCCTTGTTGGAGTAACAGGAAGGGTCCTACTCACCCCGCTCCCACCACTGTCTGAACACCTAGAAGAATCACCAGTGTCACGTCCATGTTGGTGTGGACTCTGTAAAAAAAATAGCATGCAAGGTGTTTGTTTTTCTTTTCGAACTTCAAATTCTTATATTCTTAACTTTGTTGGCTTCACATCTTCTCTTAGCTCACAAGTGAACTGCTTCACCAGCAGCCAGATCAAAGTCCCTTTTGCATGTTTATGTCGGGTTAGTAATAAGCTGATTATCAGTACTCTTACTGGTTTGATCACAAACTCAGTTTAAGGATCCCTTGAGTTTTTATTCTATCATTCTACAAAAAAGCATGCACTCACCTTTTAATTGTTCTGGGAAGATATCAGAATGTTCATGAAAGTCCTTATTTTGGTCCTTCTGGTTCTCTTTGTTCTTTGCTGTTGCTTAGGTCTTCTCAGCTCTAAGTATTGAAGTGAGAGTCATGCTGATGGAGATGTGGGGGTTTAACTTCTAGGGGTGACTCATTGGATATGCATTGGCATTTGAGGCTGCAGCTGTGTAACAGCTGGGTGGACAGGCATTGGTCACTGAGCCCTTTACCAAAAACAATTAGAGGACACTTGAACTGGTTTGGTGGAAAACCCTGAGCTTGTTCCGCAAAGTCCTTACGGGAAAGTTGATGAGGACACGTATTCAATGAAGCTTGTTAGCAGACATGAAGACTGGAAGCTTCTGGAGTCACTATTATCCTAATCTGACCTCTGACATGAAAGGGAGGAGGCTCAAATACAGCTGTTGCCACAGGGACACAGAATTGCTGTCTCAAGTGTTTCTATGGTTACATTGTGATTTCTTCAGAATCAGCTTTATTGTCAGTGCCCCACAATAAGCATTTCTAATAGTATTCTTGGACAGAATTTTATATGAATTAGAAAATAATGAACCTGCGATTTGCTCTTTATCATTGTCACAAGAGCGATTTGTTTATTTATTTGCATGAGTGCGTTTGGGTGCAGCTGCGTAGACTAAACGTTATGCACAGAGGTCATGAATGAGGTTAAGTGTTCTATGAAGAAAAGATTCCCATCAGCGCATCTGATCATCATCTCAAACGAGCACGTTCTCAGCATCTCGCTGTTGACAGTCTGCACAACTGGACAGCACGCTGAGGAGGGGCTGGGAGCACATCTGTGGCAGACCTGTGCACAAGAGTGCACTGTTGAGATCCGAAAAGAAGAAACCCCTTTCTTCAGAGAGCTTTGCCAAACACTGGTTTGTTCCCTGATTTTATAACTTTGGTTGAAGTAGCCCTTGTTTTTCCAGCCGCCTCTAGAACAATATAAAAACCGCCACGATTGAGCCTCATAACTTTTATGCAAGCTTCTTAGACATTTGATTACAGACGAACAAGCAGGTGACCAGGTCAGGCTTATGTTGTTTACTTGTTACAGGGTCACACTGGTCAGCTTTTTGGGATTAAATATTATTAGAAAATTATTAAATGTTTATTTATCATTATTTTAACAGTAAAAGTGACAGAAGGGGGATGTCCGGGTTGGTTGGCTGGAGTTTTTGACAATTAAAAGTTGCGCTCAGTCAACACACATTTCTTTTAACAATGGTACTTTTTGCATCTTTACTGTTCCCCTGCTTCAGCCCTCTTCCCCATCCCACAGCACAGCAACCGCAAACTCACCAGTGTACCTGCAGCCTCACAGAGTTCCTGCTGCTCTAGACAATGAAAGAATATTTTCATTTTCTGTTCCTCACTTCTGATCACCTTCAATGGTGTCTGTTTGCTATGAAGCCAGAACAGTCTCAATAAGAATTAAGTCACACCACGTTTTCCACAAATGCACACGCTCATTCTGAAGGTCACACTCTGTGGTTCACAAATATAATTTGTAAGAACACTTGTAATATAAACTCACAGACCACATGACTTGCTGAGTGTGCATTTACGAACAGCTTCTCATTTGTGAACCTTCCTGCATTAGTGAGAGAAATCGGTGTGCTGAATTTTGAGACTCTCCTAACGTCACAGGTCAACAAACATCACCGTTGGCTAATGAATCTGTCAATCAAATATATGATTCTGCCAGGGCTGTTTGCTTTCAGCCAATCATATGGCTCCTTACGTTACGGAACAGATCTGCTGTGCGCATGCGCATTGCAGTTCACACGGCAGAGCGGGTTGGACCGGTCACAACCTGTGATTAACAGTTTTACCTTATTCCCTCATTCTATTTTGTATAGCTCCACCCATTAAGCCATCGCTCATTGGATTAATTCCATTCCCTTAACCAATCGTTGAAGAGCTTTTGTGTACGCCTACCTTCTTGGTGGGTCTGACCCCATAAAAAGGGGGCAGCGAGCACCGCTCGTTTCCTTTTTTCATCTTCAAACTTCGTTTGAATGAGCTATTTGTCTTCTACCACTGTTCAACTGTGCCCCGCGTAATCCACAAGCTACATCTCTCCGGACGACCTCCATCACAGATGTTTCGCCTGCCTCGGAGCTAAACACGTGGGTCTAGCTTTGACACCACAGTCCAACTGTGCATTCTGTGCACTCCTCTCTCCGGAGGAGAAGGCTCGTCACGTGGAGTTTTTCTCGGCAGACGCCGAGTTTTCCACTGCGGCTAGGGATATTTCCCCAGAACCAGCACTGGAAATTTTCGCCCCTGGGTTCGGGTTGGACGACTCAGACCTGTCTGGGCCCTTCAACGATGAACTCTCTAGCCTAGTCTCTTCTCTCCTTGTAGCCATCGAGTCTAGAACCCAGCCTGCGCTCGGACGAGCTGCAAGCCATGGTATCCAGCCCTCCTCGACCACCCCTTTTCCAGCCATACATAGCCTCTGCCGCTAAGAACAAGGGGTTAGAGGTTCCCGCGCCTGCCCCGCCGAAGTTGGACGAGTTCACGGGGCGGTTTGGTGCTTCTCACACTCAGTGCCCTGATCCAGTGTTCCCACAATTTCCCATGGCCATGGCCTACTGGACCAGCTCCTACGCTGACCCGTCTAAACTGAAGGCTCCTGTGTCCACCTATGTGTACCATGTACCAAGGTGAAGGGCTTCTCGGAGCACGGTTTTCCTTCTGTGCCGCCGCTGGAACCGGATCTCGCTTCAATGCTGGGACACAGAGCCAGGTCTGTGGGCAACAGCATTCTGCCTGCGTCCAAGTCTGACCAGGCAACTGCCTGGTTCACGGAACGCATGCACACCTGGGCAGCTAAGTCAGCAGCAGCAGTGAACAACATAGCGCTCCTGGCTTCCAACATCTCCAAAGCAGCAGAGGATTCCGAACTCCCAGACGGAACCAAGGACCTCATCTGCAAATCTGCTGACGCTATTCTGGACCTGCCTTCTGCTTCCCTGGTCTGTGCTTCTCGGATCTCAGCCTGGCAGGTAATGATTCAGTGGAACATGTGGCTGAACTCCCTAGCTTCTGTCCCTGAGCAGATCCAGAAGGACATGCTGGAGGGCCCGATTAGCACGGACGAGCTCGTCGGACCTCAATTCCGCAGCACCATTGATAGAGCTCAGAGAACAGTCAAGCTCTCCGCTACAGTCCGGGATCTGGTGCAGCCGGGTCTCAGCCGCCGCACCGCAAGCAGACCCAGAACCTGGGAGGATCGCCGTGCTCAATAGAGCCACAAGTGATGGGCTCCGGGCCCGGCCCTTCTCCCACCCACATCCTGCTGCTGCTCCTCCTGTTCAGCCGGCCCCACGGCCACAGGCTCCTCCACAACGACGCAGGAGAAGCAGACTGTTGGCACAGACCTGGCAAGGTTCGTTCCAGGACCAGCTCTCAAAGAGGCAGAGGCAATGACTTTTTGGCGGAGATGTGTTTTAATGTTCATGCTTCTGAGAGTTCCACATTAAAATTGTGTAAAATTCAACATGGCATGGTTTTTGAACATGAGCTGTCCACACACGTTTCCCAAACCTAATGCACCCATTTATAATGAACACTTAGCCAAGGTTCACAATGGGTTAGCTTCCAATGCTAAATGTCTCACTACTACTTCTCACAGCGCATTAAGGAGGAACACGCTTCCTTTGCATAACCGCTACACTCCTACCTACATGGCACCTCTCTGGGGTCTTTGTGACATTAAATGGAAACACCCCGCTGCGGCGAGCAATGTTGGCATGCACGATGAGGCTGCCCTTCATGCTCCTTTGCCGCCAAAGAGGTCCGCCATGTTTCCTCATTTGCCGCCGGCGCGCATGCAGGGTTCCTTGAGGCACATGCGCACTCTCAGCCCGGAACTGGCTTTTGGCATGATCACTTTGCCCTTTTGCGAACAGCCATCCATGAGTCACTCCCCAGTTCGGGAGGACGTAATGATGGCGGTAGGGGCTCCGCACTGGACCACGGCTGTGCGTCAGACTCAGCCGCTGCACACGTGCCCCCTCTCGTGTTACGCTCATGAATGGACTAGTTCTTACTGCATGAGCGCGTGGATGCACGACACCGTGCATCATGGTCACAAGCTCCAGTTTCAGTCTCGGCCTCCCCCGTTCGTGGTGATCGTGGAGACCAAACTGACGTCACTGAATTGAATCTTAGCTCTCAGATCGGAACTGTTGGAGCTCCTGGAGAAGTAGGCCATCTCCGCAGTTCCAGAGGGCGAGAAGAAGTCAGGGTTCTACTTTTGCTACTTCCTGGTTCCAAAGAAAACGGGAAGGGTTTGACCCATTCTTGACCTGTCACTTCTCAACTGCTTTATAGTAGTGAAACGCTTTCGCATGCTAACCATCAGACAGGTTCTGAGTTATGTGCGTCCAGGCGACTGGTTCACCTCCATCGACCTGATTGACGCCTATTTTCACATCCCAGTGGTCGAGAAACACAGGAAATTCCTGCGTTTATCATTCGACGGAGTTCAGTACCAGTACAACAGACTTCCTTTTGGATATTCTCTCGCCCCGCGCACTTTCACCGAAGTGCTGCAGGTGGTGCCACAACCCTTATGCTCGACAGGCATAGGATCCTCTTTTATTTAGACAATTTTCTGCTGCTGAGCCGTTCCGAGTCAGAAGCGGACTCACAGACGCAGATATTGGTATGTCATCTGTGCAAACTGGGTTTCTCCATAAACCGGGAGAAAAGTTCAGTCTCATCTTCCCAGATGATCACATTCCTGGAAGTAAAGCTGAACTCCGGGCTGATGAGAGCTCCCCTCTCCCAGCTCAGAGTCTCGGAGCTAACTGCAATGATCAGATGCATGCGCCCTCACCACATGGTGTCAGCCCTGTCTGTCATGAGACTGTTAGGCATGATGGCAGCAGATCACGCGGTAGTCCCTCTGGGGTTGTTGGTTCAGTCGTCTCAAAATTCACCTGATACACCACAAAGGCTGCATGCTTCTAGTTCCCCATCAGTGGGAAAAGAACTGCGGCACTGGATCCAGAAGGATCCAGAAATTCTGAGTCGCGGAGTCCCACTCGGCTGCATGATGTCCCATGTCTCAGTATTTACAGACACATCTGTCAGGATTGGGGGGGGTACATGTTTGTCCCATTCGGTGGGCGGCCGTTGGTCCCCACAGACTCACGCAGGCATACTGAACGTGGGGGGCAAACATCATGTCCAGAGGTGGCCCTCGGCATTCAGAATGGAGTCTCCACCCCGATCTAGTATCCCAGATCTGAGACAGGTTTGGGAAGGCGGAGGTGGACCTATTTGCATCCCGCAGGAACACACACTGCAGACTATGGTTCTTCCTGAGCTTGCGAGATCTTCCCCTGCTAGGTGTGGACACTTTCGCTCACAAACCTTGGTCCAGGCTCCTGCTTTACACCTTTCCTCCAGTTCCTTTGATTCTCCTTCTTCGAATCAGGCAATAATGTCTATCTGTGAGCCTGGTGGTTCCCCTCCGCAGCGCAGCCTCCTGGTTTCCAGAGTTACAGCTGCTGATGGCGTCACGTTCGTGGCATCTGCTTTGGAGAGAGGATGCGCTCCTACTGGCAGGAGGAGCCATCAAACACCCACCACTCCTAGACCGGCATCTCTGGGTGTGGCTGCTGAGCGGTCGCGCCTGATGACACTGGGGTTATCACGATGTGGTCCAAACCATACAGAACGCTCGCGCTTTATCCACAGTGGCTGCTTACTCCACCAAAAGGGCTGCGTTCCAGCGCTGGTGCGAGGATCGGGGCTTGGACCCCATCTCCTGCACATTAGTTGACATCCTGTCTTTCCTACAGCTGCTGATGCATAGAGGTTTAGCTTACAACACGGTGAAGCTGTATGCTGCAGCTGTTTCCTCCTGTCATCAGGGATTTGTGGATATATCTGTCTTCAGCCATCCCCTGACTAAATGCGTCCTGAAGGGTGTTAGGAGGCTCAGACCTGTTTCTACTTTGATGTAGGGACCTGACTGTAGTCCTGGACGGATTGTCTCAGGCCCCTTTTTAGCCCTTGGACCAGGCTCCTTTAAAATGTCTGTCTCACAAAACAGCATTATTGCTGGCCCTGACGTCATTTATGAGAGTGAGTGACTTAACTGCCCTTTCGGTGGCACTATCCTGTTTAAGGATAAGGAAGAATTGGGGTTCGGCTGTTCTGTGCACCAACCCTGTGTTTATTCCCAGGAGCATCACCAGCTCTTTCAGATCCAGAACCATCTCTCTCACGCCCCCCCCCCCCCCCCTCCTCATGAGTCAGAGGAAGATGCTAAGTTTCACCTGCTGTGTCCGGTGCGTGCACTCAGATGCTACATAGAGTGCACAGATCAGCTGCGGAAGTCACAGCAACTGTTTGTTCATTATAGAGATTGTTGTCTAGGTCAGCCTCTGTCAGCTCAATGCCTTTCACACTGGCTGTGTGATGCTATCGCAGCTGCTTATTCTTCATCTGGTCTGGATGCACCAGGCGGATTGAGGGCTCACTCCACTTGAGTGATTTCTTCCTCTACGGCATTATGAGCTGGGACGTCTGTGTCAGACATCTGCACAGCTGCTTCATGGTCATCACACTCTCCCTTTGTCCATTTTATTTTTTCCCGTGTCCTGTCTGGCTGTGAAGCAAACAGAATTAATGTCTGAATGCTGGTAACAAGCCTTACAGAATTACTCTCAGGTGGAGCATCAAAGCGTCTGCTTTTAATTTCACGCCTGATACTTAAAACTGTATTGTTATTGTTTTTGAATGCTTTGTAATTCCGACCAGACACAGAGACAGGGGTGAAAGAGAAAGGAAGAGACAAAAGGTGTGGGGGTGGGGTTTACACAAAAATAAACAATCAATGATGAACAAGGGTCTGATTCTAGACCTGCCGAAAAGGGATACACAACAGTACAACAGGAGCAAGCTATCACTGCGTCAACTCGATGAAGAAATATTAAATCAACATTGTTTCACTGAACAATCACACAATAATAAATCACAGGTCATTTAGTGCCAACCACAGCCTTAACTCATGTGTTGAACATGCCCAAGTCCATACTTATGAGAGCACCATGTGAGCACCTGTGTGTGTACACGCGCTTGTTTACGTAAGGTTTCTCTATAGGAGCGTCCAATAGAGAGTGTGAGGGGTCACAGATCTGCCCCCCAAAGATGTGTAGGAGATGGAGGGAGCTCCAAGTCCTAGAAACCAAGGAGCTGCCCCAGAGCACAGGGACCCCAAGGAGACTGCGACCAGAAAAGCCCCTGCCCCCCTCAAGAGGCACAGAAGATCGTCCCAGGGGGCACAACCAGCAGCCTGCAGAGTCCTGGGAGATATCAGCGGCAAGCCCACAGGCCCGCCCGCAGCCTCCCACCCCCCAGCCAGTCGAGCCCGGGACCCAGCAACCTGGGATCCAGGGGCGACCAGCCCCATCGGGGACCCAGCAGTGCTCAGGGACTCAGATCCCACCAGGCAGCCACCGGGATTAATCAGGCAGATGCCAAATATCTTAAACCCCCTGACCCGGGAGCCGCGAACGCTTAGGCAGACCAAGGCACCGCACTCCACACCAGGTGTGGCAGAGGGAGGGGAGACAAAGATGTATAGCATTGTAGTGTAATGGTTTATGCTCTTTTATGAAAGATGAACCATCCTACATATTAATTCGGAATATTAATTTTAATAAATTAATAACCACATTTTATAGGGTTAAGAAGATTCAAAGGTTGTTTTCATCGATAAACTGACGATAATATCCGTGGTCTGTGTTTCAGTTCAATGAAGAGACAAGTTTGAAAGTTAAAAGTTTTAATTCTTCAAATTAAACTAATGATTTTGAAATGACAAGCATAGGAAATAACAATCAACATTGGCAACTTTGTTGGACAATCTTTAACAGTTGATATTTTAAGCTTGCACAAATAGACCTTGTGTTGGATGTGCTAAGATTGAGAATGATGTGATATGAATGCGTGTGGGCAGGTGTCTGAGATTGCTTCAGGAAGAAACAGGTGTCTGAGTGAAAAGTGATGGTTTGAATAAAACTTATGTCTTATTAGAAAAAGGCATCAAACGCTATCTGTCGTGTACTGCCTCACCGTACGAGGACCCCCTTTTCAGATCCGGACGTCACCGGAGGATGTTCATCCAGGGGACACCTTGGCTGGCAGAGAAGATGAAGGTGTCCGACGCTCCGGTCCAGAGTTGACCTTGGTACACGTTGATGACGCGTTTGGCAGATGCGCTTTCTTAAGTTTAAATTACTCAGAAATCAAAAGACTCTGGACGAGTCTGCGTTAGCTGGTTGCAATTCAGCTATCCTGTCTGGCTTGACAGGAATAGTGTGGGGGGGTGGGGTGGGGGGGACAGGAGCCGCAGGCTCCCTTCCCCGTGAGTGTGTTCAACACGTCCGCTCTCTCTCGTTGACAAACTCGAACTGAATCATGAACTGAAACTTACCAAACCCAGTTCTCTGCCCAAAAGCAAACGTGTGCGTCAGAGCAAATGTGTTTTGGAGTTTACTGTGAGAGTAGGCCTGTGTGAGCGAGTGTGAAGGTCACCACTAAAACATCTTCAAACATTATTTAATTAAGTATAGATTCATTATAGTTCATTATGATTACCCAAAGCATAATAATCATTCAATTGATTAAACACATTTATAATGAGCAAAATGATAATAATGATTATTCAACATTTAATATAAAGAAAAGGAAGTTTAAGACTTTGTTTTGTTATGACTAGATTTCATGAGAACTCCTTCGGCTCGAAGCTGCAGGTGTGGGATGTTGTGGTTTCTGTTGAATCTTGCAGACTTCATGTCGGCAAAGGTCTTAATCTGTGGGTGAAAGTTCTGAGCGACCCAGCTCTTGACCCAGCCGGGCAATACAACCTTTGGCACAGAAAAACCCATATTTCCTCACGTCACAGCATCAAAAGAAGTTCCAGGAGAAGGGAGGAGTCAAAGGCCCCACCTGACATAAACAGTCATACACAAACACAGTCACACACTCCCTCCCTCGTGCTCACACATACACATACAGTCAAAGACTTACAAAAATGCACGCCGGATACCCATTCATTCTCCCCATACACACCCTATTCACTCTGGTCCCGGTACTGCTGCACAATGGGAACAACCATCACCGGTTGCCAGAGTTCGCCCCTTTCTGCTGGGGTGCTGATGAGCAGGCTCCCCGCCCAACACTGAGCAAAGCAACCCACCACCCCAGACCCTAACCAGACGGCTAGATCTCCATCAGGTGCTACATAGTGTACACAGATCAGCTGCAGAAATCACAGCAACTGTTTGTCCATTACAGAGATTGTTGTCTAGGTCAGCCTCTGTCAGCTCAACGCCTTTCACACTGGCTGTGTGATGCAATCGTGGCTGCTTATTCTTCATCTGGTCTGGATGCACCAGGTGGATTGAGGGCTCACTCCACTCGAGCGATTTCTTTCTCTACGGCATTACGAGCTGGGAGGTCTGTGTCAGACATCTGCACAGCTGCTTCATGGTCATCACTATTTCCCTTCGTCCATTTTTACCTCAGAGATGTGTCTGCTGGCCTCACCACTAATGTGGACTATAGTTTAGCCTGACCACAGCTGCTTCCACAAGCTTGCTGATCACTAGGGATGGGTACCTTTGACATTTGAATTGATCCGGTACTAATTCCCGGTACCTACAAATCGATACCGGTACTTAACGGTACCAATTTTCGATACTTTTGAGTGTTTAATATTTTTAATTCTCTTTTATAATTAAATATATATTTTTCTCAATATATAACCATATTTGATAAATATCATGATAAATAACATACAACTGTTTGTATTTTAACATCGTCCTTGTAGTTTTACAAGTTGATAATTAAACTGAAGCAAACATCTTTACTGTGAACTAAATTTACTCTGTATCTTCATTCCTTTTACCGTCCTTTTTCAATTGATTTTTCCTACTGGGAAGTTAGAATTTCCGAGGAGAAAGGGAACGCACCATTAGATGATAACAACGGTGGCAATGGAAGCTAACATATCAAGCTAACGTTATCTTGAACAGTTTAACTGCTGGAGCAGATTAAAATGATGATGCCTCACACTTAGATCGTTGTCACTGGTTTCATCTTCACCCAATCACCCGTCGCATTTAGTAAAGTGAAGCCAAACTAGAGCGCGTTCATGTTCTTCTAGTCGGAGTTCCGAGGAGAAAGCGAACGTACCATTAGTGAAACGGAAGCTAACAAATCAAGCTAACGTTATCTTAAACATTTTATTTACCTACCGGAGCAGATTAAGATAAGGATGTCTCACTTAGATCGTTGTCTCTGGTTTCATCATCATCACCCAGTTACCCATCACATTTAGTGAAGTGGACCCAAGCGTTAGCGTGCGTTCTTTCTACCCATGCTGCTCTGTTTACAACTGGCTCGCAGCGACCGATGACATAACGCTCTTGCGCATGCGCAGCTGTCTAGGCAGGTTCTCGTTGTGAAGGACGGGTACCGAAACGAGGCACCGTTTCAAATTATGTGAATCGGTGCTCGGTCGATACCTTAAAAAGTACCGAATTCGGTACCCATCCCTACTGATCACAGACTACAGTTTCTTTATTACTTCACAGAGCATAAGCGTTAAGCAAATTGGGGGTTTCTTGGCAGCTTCCTGCTGTCGTTATGTGCTCCAGCTGTTCTCCAACATTTTATTCCCGCTGGGAGCTGTTGAGTTTCTTTTGGTAAATTGGAGCCTCATAGTCTGTGCAGGGTTACTTCCAAACCAGTGTGGCATTGACTATGTCTGGCTCCGTCTTTAATCTAATTAAGCAATGGCTTAAAGGGTGGAGCTATATGAAATAGAACGTTGGTTACGTATCGTAACTCCAGATTCTATGAGTAAAGCGTAGCCCTTTAAGCATCCTGACCCCACTGGTTCAGTAGGGGTGTAACAAGCCCCAGGAGTTGGGCCTGTTGACAAGATTTACTGTTCCTGTAAAACAGGAAAAAGATGAGACAGAGACAACAGGTGCTGTTAGTCTTTGCCTTGCTCCCGCCGAATTTTATTAATACAATCACATGTATCTTCAAGTTGCAAAACCATCATCCTTCACATGGTCAAACAAAACACTTAATATGTAGCATCCTTAAAAATTAAAATCATACATGCATTCGGTTCCTCTCAGCACCGACATTCGCAACCGTATGAAATGTATGCTTTAATACATTTTATCTGTGACTTTAATCCAGAATATATCTATTTATGATCTTAGTCCAACATATCTTTACTGTTTTCTTAACCAAAATATATTTATTCTGCTTCAGGTCTAAATATTTATTCTGCTTTTAACAACAGTACCCGGGCTTGTAATAACGCCCAATTCGCTTATTAGCTCACAAAAAACATCATCGAGGAATCGCGTATATTCTGGCAGGCTGAGCATAAACATTCCTTCAACAATCACTTTTCAGAACCAGTAACCACACATTCTTTACTGCCAACGGCATCTTAACCTATTTATGAAACGTATCAGGAGACAACCGGAGCTTATCTAGCTAAAACAGCACGAAATAAGTGTGGAATAAATGTAAAATAATAATCAACATGACGGCCGCGGCTGGCCCGACCTCGGCATTTTTCAGTCTCTACCTCTTACATTAAACCAATCACAGCATTTACACCCTGGTTTATACTTCCACATTGAGCTGTGTTTCCCATCAAAAGCTTACAACCGTTTTCATGTTGTTTTACTCAGTCACTAACCTGTAAAACAGGAAAAAGATGAGACAACAGGTGCTGTTAGTCTTTGCCTTGCTCCCGCCGAATTGGAGAAGGGGACCTCTAACCCTGCTACTCTGCCTCACTATTCAAGGCGCCACCCTGTGGCCTGGTGTTGTAATTGCAACCAACAGAATGACATCAACAGTGTCACTTTTCCTCATTTCAGCCATTACAGTTTCTAATGGGACTACACATTAGTGTGTCACACAGGCGTGTGCAGATGCCACATTCCCCAGGTCAAGCCACTTTTGAACCAGAAACAGCGGCAGAAGCACCTGACCTGGGCTACAAAGAAGCATCACTGGACTGATGCTCAGTGGTCAAAGTACTTTTTATCGGATGAAAGCAAATTTTGCATGTCATTCGGAAATCAAGGTGCCAGAGTCTGAAGGAAGACTGGGCAGAGGGAAATGCCAAACTGCCTGAGGTCCAGTGTCAAGTACCCACAGTCAGTGAAGAAGAATATAATTTCTGTAGCGCCTCTCAAGATAAAAATCACGAGGCACTTCACAAAAACAAAAAATGTAAAATGATAAAAAATAATTTAGAAAATGGTTAAAAATATATTTAAAATGAGCAAAAAATAGACAATTGTGATTAAAAAATATTAAGAAAGAAAGAGAGAGTGAATAGGAAAGAGGGAAATCAGTGGATCCTGAGGAAGGTGGAATAGGTGGGGAGAGCAGAATAAAGAGAGAGTGGTGAAGAAGGTCATATAAAAACCACTTTGAACAGGTGAGTTTTCAGCTGCTTTTTAAAGGAGTCCACTGATCTCAGGCTCAGGGGGAGAGAGTTCCAGAGTCTGGGAGCCACAGCAGCAAATGATCGGTCACCTTTGGTCTTAAGCCTGGTGCGCTGCACAACCAGTAGGCTGTGATCACTGGACCTCAGGGACCTGCTGGGGGTGTAGGGACTAAGAAGATCACCAATGTAATATGGTGCTTGTCCATGTAAGGCCCTATAGACCAGAACCAGGATCTTGAATGGCACCCCAGACCAGTGATGGTCTGGGGTGCCATGTCAGCTGCTGGTGTTGGTCCACTGTGTTTTATCAAGGGCAGGGTCAATGCAGCTAGCAATCAGGTGATTTTGGAGCACTTCATGCATCCTTCTACTCAAAAGCTTTATGGAGATGAAGATTTTAGTTTTCAGCATGAACTTGCACCTGCTCACAGTGCCAAAACCACTGGTAAATGGTTTACTCACCATGGTATTACAGTGCTCAATTGGCCTGCCAACTCTCCTGACCTGAACCCCCATAGAGAATCTGTGGGATATTGTGAGGAGAAAGTTGAGAGACGCAAGACCTAACACTTTGGATGAGCTTAAGATTGCTATCGAAGCAACCTCGGCCTCCATAACACCTCAGCAGTGCCACAGGCTGATTGCCTCCATGAAACGCCACTTTGAAGCAGTCATTTCCGCAAAAGGATTCCCGACCGAGTATTGAGTGCATAACTGAACAAAATTATTTGAAGGTTGACTTTTTTTGTATTGAGAACACTTTTCTTTTGTTCATGGACGTAAATTGCCCTTTAGAAGTGGGGAGGACATGGGGGGGGGGGGGGGGGGGGGGGGGGGGTCTTTACAGTATGCCCTAAAGGGAAACAGGCTTCAACACAAAACGGTTGTTTTCTGCTTGGTCCTAGAGCTCAACCAGTGTCAATTTAATATAGCGCAATATTGTTTTTGGATGGTAAAAAGTGCAGGGGTCAAAACTTGACTTTGGAAAAAGTGGGGGGGACATGTCCCCCCCCCCCCCCCCCCCCAAATTACATCCATGCTTTTATTGGTCAGATGAAATATGCTAATATTTTGAGATAGGAATTTTGGGTTTTCATGAGCTGTATGCCAAAATCATCAATATTAGAAACAATAAAAGGCTTGAACTACTTCAGTTGTGTGTAATAAATCTAATATATATGAAAGTCTAATGTTTATCAGTACATTACAGAAAATAATGAACTTTCTCACGATATGCTAATTTTTTTAGAAGGACCTGTATGCTGCCGGGAAGAAGGCAGGAACATGCGGCAGTTGCTGGCCCAGGTTCACGGGCCTCAGGCAGACCTTGGCTCCTCTCCTGTCCCATCACGGGGGAGGGTGATGTCCAGGAGGGGGAGGACCCAACCTTACCTGGATGTCCTATGTCTTATGTATTCTGGAAGTTGTGCAAATGCAGGGATGGGAGTAGATATTCTGCTGGGGTGGGGCTGGGTTGCTGCCCTCGGACTCTGTGGGGCTCTGCGATGCTGCTGCTTTGGGCCCTGGCAAGATGGGCTGGGGTCTCCATGCCCTGGGTTGCATTTTGGCAAGAGAGGTGCCTATCAGGGCCAATGGAGGAGCTGGCTCCCTGGAGGGCTTAGGCCAACCAGCCATTCCTCCCCATCCCCCCCACATTTTTCTCCTCTTGCTCCCTCAAATCATCACACAAACATGCACATAGGACTTTGGGGGTGCACAAGTCAGGGAGTGTGGGTATGGAGCACATTTCCGCATTCCTGTGGCAACCTGACCCCAATTTTGTTTGCACCTTAAACACTTTCACCACCGACATTCCACTCAAACACACACTTAGGGCCTTGGGAGTGAGCACACTCAATGGCATTTGGCAGGGGGATTTTTCAGCCTCATCCCGAGTGCCGGTGCCCACTTCCATTTTTAAACTGCACTTAGACACAGAGGGCTGTGGGTGCAAGTGGGGTGGTGTGGTGGCATCAGCTGGCGTAGGCCAGACGATGCCTGTACTGCCTGCTCACCACAGCCATGGAATACACCTTATCAACACGCACTAACACTGTATTGGAGCAGGCGGAGGGACACTAGGGGTCTTAGCACACCTCTGTTGTCGCTTGGCTTCCCGGGGCTGGAGGCTAGGAGGGGGATCTGGCCGTCTGGTTGGGGTCTGGGGTGGAGGGTCCTCTCCTGGGACTTCTTTTGATGCGATACATCTTCGCCTCTCCTCCCACTGCCACACCTGGTGTGGAGTGTGGTGCCTTGGTCTGCCTAAGCGTTCGCGGCTCCCGGGTCAGGGGGTTTAAGATATTTGGCGTCTGCCTGATTAATCCCGGTGGCTGCCTGGTGGAATCTGAGTCCCTGGGCTCTGCTGGGTCCCCGTTGGGGCTGGTCGCCCCTGAGTCCCGGGTCGCTGGGTTCCTGGCTCGGCCGGCTAGGGGGGTGGGAGGCTGCGGGCGAGCCTGTGGGCTTGCAGCTGATCTCACGGGACTCTGCCTGCTGCTCGTTGTGGCCCCTGGGACAATCCTCTGTGCCTCTTGAGGGGGACAGGGGCTTTTCTGGTTGCAGATTCCCTGGGGTCCATGTGCTGTGAGACAGCTCCTGGATCTCTGGGACTTGGAGCTCCCTCCATCTCCTACACGTCTTTGGGGGGCAGATCTGTGGCCCCTCATACTGTCTCTTGGACGCTTCAATAGAGAAACATTACATATACAAGCGCGTGTACACACACAGGTGCTCACATGGTGCTCTCATAAGTATGGACTTGGGCACGTTCAACACATGTCTTAAGGCTGTGTTTGGCACTGTGGTTTATTATCATGATTGTTCAGTAAAACAATGTTGATTTTATATTTCCTCATCAGGTTGACGCAGTGATAGCTTGTTCTTGTTGTATTGTTGTGTGTTGTTTTTCTCTTTCTGCAGGTCTAGAAGGAGACTTTTGTCTCTTCCTTTCTTTTCACCTCTGTCTCTGTGTCTGGTCAAAATTATAAAGCATTCAAAAAACAATAACAATAAAGTTGTAAGTATCAGGCGTGACATTAAAAGTAGAAGCTTTGATGCTCCACCTGAGACTAAATCTGTAAGGCTTGTCACGGACATTAACTCTGTTTGCTTCACAGTCAGACAGGGCACGGGGGGAAAGAAAAAATAAACAAATAAAGTATGTAAATAACGATTGAGACATAAGTAACGAGTGATGTGTTTTATTTAAAATGTACTTGCTCATGTGTAATTTGGTCATATTCAGTGTTCAGATGCAAAAAATAAGCTTCTTTCCAACTGAATAACGAGACATCTGTAAATAAACTTTCAATAAATATTGAGTTTGGCCTGCAACTTCATCCCAGTTTTTAATGTTGTCCCATTGTGAATTTGCGTTTGACATCCCTGCTTTAGGCTGTGTGTGCAGTGATAAGGGAGACAGACAGTGGCTGGTGCATAAATGTTTGGTTTTTTGGTGGTGGGCGATAGTTGAAGAAATGTTTTTTTTTGTTTGTTTAAATAAAATACGTCTTTAAATGTCAGCCAATGAGCTCTGGCACATAATAATTAACAGAAACACTGCTTCATCATTTCATGAACCTTTGAATTCACAGTCTATCTTGTTTAGAAACAATTTTTTATTTAAACTTTATCATAGCTGGAGTGTTAAAAAAATAAAAGCGCCATAAGACTTTTGGAAGTTGTTTTATTTCTGTCACCCAACAGTTATCCATCCATGTTCTGTTTTTTTCCCCTCTAGGAATCAATGAGGCTTGACATCCTTCAAAGGTTGTACGATCGACTGTCAATCTTCTTGGAGAGGACACTTGATGATGGGGAAGGGCTACAGTTTGCCTGTCACCATTATTTAGTTTTATTAGGTGCTCTAGGTGATATTGTTGATGTGGGAGAGGATATACTTTCTGCTCTTTCAGATCTGAATACTATTATCCAGCAGGAAAGAGATAGTCAAAAGACATTGATAACAGTACAGGTTGAAAGCGGTTCTCGTGGCCGTCCAAGATTGGCTGTGTCGCGAGAGGCTCTCGAACACCTTGTGGAAATGGGTCTGCCAACAAGTGTCATTACCAAACTGCTTGGTGTATCCAGAGCAACTCTATTTACACAGATGTCTGAAAATAATATATCTGTATCTGCCATGTACAGTAAATGCTGTGGTGAGGAACTAGATGCATTTATCACAGTAATGAAGAGCAACATACCAGTGGGTACAGGGTAGTCCGAGGGGCTCTACTTGCCCAGGGACATAGAGTACAGTTTGACCGAATGTATGCATCTATGCATCGTGTGGACAGTGCGAGTGTACTTGCTCGAATGACACGTCTGGGATGTGTGGTGAGAAGGACGTACACAGTTCCTTGCCCAAATTATATGGTGCACTTTGACACCAATCACAAGCTCATCAGGTAATGTCTGTGTAACTGACAGAATATGACGACGATGAGGAAAACAGTTTAGCTCAAATGCGTGAGACCTTGGGGCAATATCTCATGCAGATTAGTTCTTGCTGAGGAGAGGAGGGAAATGACTTTTGGGTGGAAAACTCTCATTTCATTCAGTTACATATCCCCCCTTTTCAATGGTACGGTGGTCCGTACAGAGACCACCTGGCGTTGAACAAACCAGAGTCCTAAAGGGACTCAAACGATAGGGGAGGGTGCAGTTCCCCAGGAAGAGGCCAAAAGTGGTGAGGTACGAACTCCTCTCTGAAGAACAGTCCCGCATAATCCCTTTGGAAGCACATAAGTCAGCAGATTATTAAGATATCCACATGGAGGTAATAATTTGAAGCAGGAGCAAGTTTATATATCCACGGGTAGGGAATACTTCCAAAATAGTATATTGGTCTTTATAATTGCACTTATTGTGATTCAGTGCAGGAAAGAGCAGCAGGCAGGTTAGGTCCCAGCGAGCGAAGTATCCCAGCAGCCATGCCGGAATCCACGAACATCCAGGTCCTACGAGCCGGAACACCCATCAGGAGGTGTAGAATCCGATGACGAATCATAGATCCACCCCCAGGAAGCGAGGATCATCAACGAAACTCAGCAGAAGAGAGAGAGCACACCACAGGGCACTTCAATGTAGACACAACAAAATGGCATCTAATGCAAATTATTAAACAAAAAGAAACCTAGCACTGTGAGTACCTGCATGTACTATGTGTAGCAATTATGTGAAATTAGCGTTTTAAGTGAAGAAATGGATGCAAAACACTACATGTACTGGAAAAAGTGGTGCAAAAAGAATAAAATTTAGAATACCCTATACTGCGTATGGGAGAAATCCCTGCACTAAGTAAAAATTTAAACAAAATCAAGGGCAAAAATGGTTGTAGCCCATAAAGGTAAATTAACCAAGTTAATCATAAAGTTTTCAAAACTTAATCACTGTAGTAAAGTTCTATAAAAAGATTGATATATGAGCGTCAAAGAGCACTAAAAATGTGAATCAGTGAAGTTAGTAATCAACCTACATGTGAATGTACCCATACGGAATCACGATTAGTGAAAGTAAAAACAAATTTGGATAACAGTAATACGTGGACTAAACCCATCTACTGTTAACTACCTGATTACCTGACTTCAGGAACCCACCGCATGTTCATCTCAAATCACCCAAGTTTGCATGTCATGTATAAACAGGAAAGACAACCATGCACACACACAAACATAGACAAACTTGTGTAACTCGAGATAGAGAGCTATGGAACCGACGAGGCACGAAATCACCCCCCTGTCGAAGTCGGTAAGTTGTTTGTGGCAGCAATGACCAAATTAGTGGAACCCTTGTGCGGTTTGATTTGGTCCCTGTGGACTCATTTATAGACGGGCTCAATGTTTGTTTGGGTAATCTTGATCTGATAGACGACTGGAGAGAGCTTATCAGTTATCAGGTATGGGCCTGACCACTTCGGCAAAAGTTTCTTAGCCAGCTTTCCAGAGGTGTTCTTTGTGTTACCAGCTATAGGAGCGAAAATGTAGAACCAGGCCTCGTCACCTATGTTGAGTTCAGAATGTGAGGCCTTCTGATGATAATAAGCCTTCCTGCCCTCAGCTGATTTCTCCTGATTTGTCTGTGCAAACGAGAACGCTGCAGGCAGATGGTTCTTCAGGTCCTGCAAATATTGTTCGCTCGTGTAAGCCACAGCACCACCAGACTGAACTGGCTGGAACAGCAGGCGATGGTTAAACATCAAGAGATCTGGGGGTCCTCGGAGAGAGACCCCTGAAGAGAACCCAGATTCATACGGTCATATTAGAGGAGGCTGTGGAGGAAGCACAGCCACGTTTAGGATCAGACAGAAGCATGTGACTAGCAAGAGACACATTGTCTGTCCTGACGACTGAAACCAAGAATGATTTAGGCTATAGACAGGTGCAGGCGCAGCCTTACGAGGGTCCGGATCAGATGTGCTCTCTGGAGAGCCCCCGGTCGACACACAGGTGTGATCAGAGAGATCAGGGTCAGTCAGTAGAGGTACAGGGCGACATCCGACCCCCCCTTTGGTAGGTAAGTCACCCACCTGAGGTTTAGAGGTCATCAGCGCCAGCTGTAGTGGAGTAAGGTCAGTGATGGCGTCGGCCCCCCTTCTGGTAGGTGGTGTTCCCACCGCAAAGTACTGGGCTTCAGCTGGAGTCTCAGTGCCACTATCAACTCTCCCTGCGGCAGGTGATGTTCCCGCTGTAGGGTGTGGATTCTCAGACAGAGCGTCACTGCAAGCATCAGCCTCCCCTGGGTCAGGTGGCTTTCCCAACTCAGGTAGGAGTGGTTCTGCTGCAGGGACAACACAGGCTCTGTGGACATCAATGATCTTAGAGGTACTGGATTCCCCAGTCAGTTCGGTGCCGTTGTGGTCAACAACACCTGACAGAGGACTGACACGAACACAAGAGAGCATGCAGCTCAGGAACGGAGTCAAACCCCAGAGAAAGATGTAGATGAGCTTTTGGATTAGAAAGGTGCCAGATCATCCTGCTGATTGCAGGGTCGTGGAACTGAAGACTGACAAGGTCATTTATAGAAAGGGCAAGTTGAACAGACACAAACCCATCAGGTGGTTGGAAGATGGATGCATCATCAGGGAGCCACAAGGGTTTGAGGGATCATGGGGTGCCCACATCTTTACTTTGAGTGGCAAGAGGGTCTGTAAAGTTGTTGAGATGACCATTAAGGAAGTTCTCTAGCAAAAGTCGAGCTTCAAAGCTGAGTTTCTGGCCACCGATGTAACTGGAAAGGTGTTTACCTGCCCACATGGTAGAAAGAGAATGATTATTGCAATCAGAATATTTTAACACAAGTTGTTGTTTGTCTCGCTCGACTACAGTGGTAGGAGCCTCAGCTTGGTCCACGACCTGTTCAATCTGAGAGAAAACCTCAGAGGGAATCTCTGATGGCTTTGAGCTCGGCAGTGAGCATGCTCAGGGTCACCTACCGCAAGGCAGAGTGAGTCGGGGAAAGAAGGCGGAGTGAAAGGCAGAGGTTTTCTAACACCTGCCCTCAGTTCCTCTTCTCCAAGATCGATAAAAGCATCAAAGCGCTTCAAAAGATCGACGCCAATGAGCACAGGCACGGGGTGAGTCAAGCTCATAGGACCGATCGTGAATTGGAGCAGAGTCTTAGAAGACAAGAGCACTGTCGAATCAGAGAAAACACGGACAGTTAATGCACAGGGAATCAGTTCTGGAGGGCATACACCTCCACCTACATCCAGGCAGACACGGTCGAAAAGAGACTTGCTCATGATTGTAAAATCTGAACCAGTATCTAAAAGTGCATTGCAGGAATGCCCTTGTTGCAATATGACAGATACTGTGGGCTTACCACCCCTCCCGTGTGGCAGGAGAGGTCCTAACAGTAGTGCGTCAGGCTCGACACCAGGGGGCGCCGGGCCACTGTCCGTGGAGGTTGCACTTATCATCAGTGTGGATGGAGCAATATGGGACATTTTGTGTGTTTCCTTTAGTTCAGAGCCAATTAGTACATCCGGTTGCTGCGTGTCCATCTTATATGGAGGCAAATCAGCAGAGCACAGGGTTAGAGCCCCTCCCACATGGGAGGCATCTCCAATAGCTTGGACTTTTGTGACTTCTTGTTGCAGATTGAAAAGCTGCATCTGCACGTTTTTCATTTCAGCAAGCTGCATATTTTTCCACTGGAAAAATTGCATTTGCGTTTGTGAAATATGCATTTGGATTTCATTTTTCATCTGGAAAATGAGAGAAGTCAAATGATTGTTTTGGTTTAAAGCCATTGTACAGATGTAACAGGTCCTTTAATTTGTTATAAAATTATTGGAAGCTGAATAGGAAACCCCTGCATACTGGAAGGTTGAAAATGGGGTTTGTTACAGGAGAAATTGCAGTGTTTTGAATAAACATTCAGGACAGAACAGTTTCTGTAATGACCCAGAGATGTCACTCGGCGGACCGTACCAATATGGCTGTCCGAGAGGTTGTATGGGCTTACCCCGTCAAGATGGCGGTACGTGTGCGCCGTACCTCCAACTGGAGGTTAGCACCAATGGCTAACCGAAAGTCTGTTTCTAACACCGAAAGTGTTAAAAACGCCGCTAAATCAACTTGGCCAAAGCAAAGTTTTATCCCTCGGGAACTAGCGGATTTGTGACGCAGATTCGATGTGTCAGTCGATTTTCAGCTGCGGGTAGCTACTCCATTTTGCCGAAATCGAGAGCAAAACTTTAGCAGCTGGGCGTGCTAAGCTAGCAGGGCCTGTTAGCTAAACAGGACTTTCCGGTCTAATTCTGTTAGAATTAGCCAGTCCGAGTAACCAAACGTTCGTGAGGCGTTCTTGTTAATATTTTGGACTAATTAGTGTGAGCAATTCGTGCTGCAGCGCGCTCTTCCATTTTAAAAGCTTATAAGACAATTGCAATTCAGTGCTAGTCAAGCTGATTTGCCGGTGATCAAACGGCAATCGGGGAAACAAACTTCCGGTGAAGAAATTATTTTATCGCCGTACACAAGAAGAATACACAGTGTCACGAAACACTCAAAAAAGACAAAAAAAAACATTTACATTAAAGATGACAGCAGGAAAAAACCTGTGCTTTGTGATAGAAGCTCCAACATGGCTTGAGCTGACGTCAGCCTTAGGTGAAGAGAGATGAATCAGCGCCTCCTGCCAGAGGTGAATAGTGTCACACCCCCTTTTGACTTTAAATGGAGATGCTGCACTCTAGCGGTGGATTACGAGATTGTCCCGTTTTCAACCAGAAACATCAAGTTTTAAGTGTTTGACTGTTTAAAAATGTCTCAGAATGAGCAAAAAGTGTCAAAAATGTACAAATATCTGGCAATGGCTCGCCATTCTGTAAAGGGTTTAATTTACATGCTATTTCATGAACCATGAGACATGAGATTCCATAGGAAATATGGAATCCATCGTATGGATCTTTTTATTGCAGGGATTATGTAACACTTCGTATTGACTGAGAGACAACAGAAGAGAGAGTCAAGCTTTAAAGTTTAAAGATTTATTACTAAAAAAATTAAAACTAGACTAACTTTAAACACTAAATGTATGGCGTAACTAAGGTGAAGTTAGATGGAGAATGGTGTAGTGTGGAATGTTGTTCAGAACCAGCAAATCAGAAGAAACGATTAGTTGTGATGGGAGTGAAGGTGATGTCTTCGCGCTAAGCTTTAATTCGGAGATTCATAAACACATAAGACGCCATGTTGTCGCTCCACACATACCCTTAGGATGAGACCTCCGTACAGACCCTGAATGCCAGGTCCTCGAATCCCTCTTTCGGTACCGGAGCAGATAAAACAGCGTCAGCAGTATGACAGACTAGTCTTTGGATTGTCTCCAGGTAAAAAGTGACAGTTGGTTGACAGCGTCAAATGGACACGCGGAGGGTCAGTCAGTTCAGCTTTTATTCTGAAAGGAACCATTGCTTGGTTGGTAAAATGCAACAGATTTTACCCAGCTTGTCGTTGCTTCTCTCGGGTGAAGAAGAAAGTTACAGATTGGCCACTCCGTCAGCTTCTCTAGAACACTTTGAACTGGCGTTAAAGATGACGTGGGCATAGTTTTATACTTCGAATGTTTTGGTTTATGGTCGAAGGAAAAGATGACAGATTTACCAAGCACCACCAAAACCACGCCTCCGTCAGATCTGGCAGATTCTGATTGGATCAGTAAAAGCAATGTGTCATGTCTTAACGCTACGTGAGATCAGTCTCGAGTGGAAACATTTAAAGTTATATTACTTATTATATTCTATTGGATTATAATAAAGTAATTAATATTTTCATTTCGCAAATTTCACATTTTATTATTGACTAACACTTTGTTTGATTAGCTTATTAAAAATAGAGTTCTTTGATTTATTAAAAAGAAAGAGTCCTTTGTCTTCATTCTTCTCTTGCGCTGGAAAGGAAAACAGTTTAGGAGCAGATGCATAAGACCTTGGGGCAGTATCTCATGCAGATTAGTTCTTGCTGAGGAGAGGGGGGAAATGACTTTTAGGTGGAAAACAGTCATTTCATTCAATTACAACGGCAACTTTAACGTAAAAGTTAAAGTCCCATCACATTTGTTCTCCGTATCTGACCCATCCCCTGGGGGAGTGATGAGCTACAGCTCTGGCTGCGCTCAGGAACCATTTGGTGGTTTAACTCCCATTCCAACCCCTTAAAGCTGAGTGTCGAGCAGGGAGATGTTGGGTCCCATTTTTAAAGTCTTTGGTCTGACCCGACCAGGAATTGAACCCTGGTCTCCCAGTCCCAGGACGGACACTCTACCACTGGGCCACTGAGCTTTACATTAAGTATGTAACCCCGATACCTCAACACAGTGGCGGTTTTACCATTTGGCATAGGTAGGCGGCCGCCTGGGGCCCCCTTGTTTTGGGGCCCCCCTAGCCCTGACCGCCGGCACCCCTCTGTTAATGCCACAATATTCTTATTACCAACCTGTCGCCGCAGATGGGATTGGACATGCGCACTTCTCATTACCATAATTCCTGAACCGTTCAAGACATCATTGAAATTCCAAAAGTGCTGAAAAGATTAAAAATGGGGCTTTTCGTGCTTATAAAATACATTCTGGTAGCCACCGAGATTCCCTATCTTGAGCGCAACAAATCACAACACAGATTCAGAGACGTGCTGTTTGTCATCCAAAATGCTCCGTTTTATAACTTTTGAATGGCTGATCAGATTCAAAAAATTCTAACGGTTCCTAAAAGTACATAAAAGCAACTTTCCAAGATCTACAGCATGAAGCAATCAGAGTTATGGAAAATATCGCTACAAGGGGAAATCCTGCTGTACAGCCTGATTGAAACGGAGCACAGCGAAGCGCAGTGCCGTGGTGAAAGCGGATAACAGAACAGGGAAGCTAGTTAGCATAAAAAGCCGGCATGAAATTATGGAAATGCCTCAAAGAAAATCAACACGATCTATTAGGTGTCCCAGAAGGCTTATATCTGAAGACAGTGACCACGAAGAAGGACAGATCTCCAGTGAACCAGGGTATGAATGTTTGTTCAGTCTTTATTTTTTAATTTTTATTCAAACAACCCTCAACTATTTGCTAATTTTTAAGATTCAGCTTCATTCCAGCATTATTTATCTTTTTACAATAAATAAGTATTTTTACTAAAACAAAAGTTTTTGGTATAGCAGTGCACGGTATGCAAGAGAAGCACCCCATGGCAGTGTGAGGTGTGCAGGACTCTGCCCCCAGCTGGAGAGAAACTGCTTCAAGGTCTACCACATCAAATAAAAACGCCTGAAAGTTTACAAAAATAAATGGTCTTAAACACTGCTAAAAAAAGATACCAAGGTTCAAACTTTCTTAAGAATAGATGCATTTCAGTTCAAAGTTTAAATTGTTTGCCCAGTAATTTTGAAGTTCCTGTTCAGTAATAAATGTAAAAAAATTATAATCCGATTTTTGCTTTTTTCACTTTTAAGCTGATTTTTTTAAAGGCTTGAATAGAAGTAAATTCTAAATACAAACCATACACTGAAAGCTGAGGTTGTTCTGAAGAAAGGAGAAGAGTTACACACACTTTGCCCTTTTCATTACAAATTTACAGCCATGAGGTTAAAAAAAATACCAGGCGGCCCTTTTAAAATTATGGTCATAAGAGGGTTATTGAGACGGCGATGCACAAACAGGAAGTGATTGGTAGTCATTCCACTCCAATCCAGTTGGTGGCGGTAATGCACAAAATTGTTGTTTGCCAAGTGCCATAAGACCACAAATAAGAAGCAGAGAGGCGGGAGTGTTTGTAACAAACTCAAAGCGATAGCCAAAACATTAAGCATGACATGAAGTTATCCTAGTGGCTCCAATAAGAGAAAGAAGCAGCTTGCTTCATAAAAGCTTTTATTTTCACTTCTGAAAGTGACGTCGTTTTTCGATGTAAACATCAAAGTCAAAGTTGGTTTTATTGTAATTTCTACCTCATGTGCAAGACATACAGACAAATGAAATTGAGTTTCAGTACATACAATTCAGAGATCAGACATACATGGGCAAGACACATGACAAGAATTGGTGACTGTGGTCCTTTGCAACATGAGTCGCGCTACCTTAAAAAGATGAAAAGGGAATTACATGAGGTTAAATTGGGGGAAGGGGAAAAAAGGCATACCAGAGTTACTCCCGGCAGGGCATAGCTTTACTATGCAAAAAAACCCCGCCTCAAACATATAAGCACAATCCTGTGTGGCGCTCAGCCAGCTGTACCCACAGGAGGGAGAGAGATTGGAGGAGCGCAGAGCACATTTGAGTTTCCTGCAGATTGATGACCTCGCTAGGCAGAAGTCCACAATCTGAAGGCGGGGGGGTAGGACGGGTTTCCACAGCATCTGTCTGCATTCCTTCCTTCGTGGGGGTTGTTGTTAGCAGCTCAAGGCTGCCGTGGCGTCAGATTTGGATAACAAGACTTTGTTTGGGTCAGGCAGAGATAATTTTCCCCTCTGCCTTCAGTCTGTAACTGGTCATTCCAGTCCTCCAGTGAAGCCCATTTCAGTTATTAAACATCTCCACACCATCCGGTGACCCTCTCCGAGATGACATCCATTTTGCGCACTAACACCGGTAACGCAGCTAAGACATTGTCCAGCTTACGATTCACCTCAAGTAACGTCCCAATCTGTGAGGTCTCCACCCGGGCGGTGCTTTCCGTGGGTGCGGGTTTCCCTCCAATCGCTCCCGTCTTCCCAAATTTCCAGAAAACCAGATATCCTCCCACTCCAATCAGAAGAAATCCAGTGATCATCAGGCCAAATATCCACATATCTTCGACGTCCTCAATGGACAGCTGAGAGGGACAAACGATCCTCCACACCTTCCAGGAATCGAGTGCATATCCCGCTGCGTGTGTCCCTTGAGGGCAAGTGGGAGCCCCCTCCTCCGTTCTCATTGTAGAAAAGATCTTATCAATCACGTTGAATGACCAATTATTTAAATCCATTTCCAAAAAATAGGGATTTCCTGAAGAAATGCAGAGAAGTGCTCTGTAGGCAGACAGAACCATTTGGGAAAGCCTTGGGAAAAAAGATAAGGGAGCAAAAGCAGAAGCGTCTGTTCTCTGCGAGTGCCGGATGTCTTCCATCAATGAAAAGGAACATTAAAACATCAAAAGGAAGCAGAAAGGAAAGACAATGGAAAATGTTTAAAGAGAGGAAAACATAGACCAAAATGGAAAATAGAAAAAAAAAATTACTAAGGCCAAAGCACAGGAGCACTGACAGGAAAAAGAAAGCAGAGCAAATATTAAAAGCACTCAAAGGGAGGGAAATACAGGAAAAAAGAGGAGGACTAATAAAAAGGGAAAATAACTCATGTCAGAAGAGGGGAGAGTTTCGCAAATCCAGTTAAAGGTAAGATTGTCTAAATCTGCCTCTGCCTCAACATTTGAGTGTTTACATTTCATTTTGTAGTTTAGACTTGTCTTATTGCCATGTTTACATTATCCTTTTACATGTTTAGTTCCTTAAACTGGCTGAGTCTGTGTGGTTGTGTGTGAGAGAGTGTGTATGCATGACTTCTGTTTTAGCCTTGTTATTTTATTTTTCTATCTCCCGATGTGAGCTGTCTCTAATGATCCCAAAGTCACTGTCACTGAACACCTGTGCAGTGACAGAAACATTTTCACCTGAAAACGCTCTGGAAAGTTGTTACGATCGCTGGTTTTATGCCTTTAGAAAAGTTTCTGTACTTAGGGTTGGTTTTTTTTTTTTCTCTGAGTGTACAGCCCAGCTCTCCATATTCTTCAGCCTGCAGCCCAGGGGATTCAACTGACTGTGTTCCTGGTTCCTCCACCATCACCTGGGACCAGCTGGGAATCATCCAGCAGTCAGCTGCTGGGTGGCTTAGAAGACACTTCCTGTTCTGCCTGCATTTGGGGAGCAGCTGACTGTGTGCTGTTTGCCCCACTTGGTCAACTTTGCTTGAACTTTGTGCTGTTAGTAAACTCTAGTGGGTTACTGGTGTAAAATTGCTGCTTAGTAGCTTTGTTAGCCTTTAGACCTATAGGTGGTTGTACAGAGAGTTAAATCTCCTCTGGTTGGGTTTAGGTGTGGTAACTGCTATTGCCCTCTTTCATTTGAAGTCTTTATGAGCCTGTGTATGGTTGGTATATCCTCAGCATTGTGCGCTTTAAGTTAATTTCATGAGTGCCCTGTTTGTCTGGTAAGGCTTTTCTCTGTTAGTACTTATCTGTGCCATTCTGTAAATTGTAAGTTTATTTATATGCAGTTTTTTTTATTAAATGCATGTACTCCCCTCATTCCATCTGGTCACAGGTTTAGGTTACCTCGTTACCTTCCTAGCATAGCCAAGACGTAACATAAGTGTACGTTGCGTATTGATAGCAGTGCATTTTGTGTGTTTTCTTGTCACACAACCACTTGCACATTTGCACAAAGATGAAAATAGATGTCAACAAAAATCCTCCTATTGTAGCCGACCCCTCCCTTGTTTCTTTGTATTCTGCGTTGTGTGTCGTGGACCAAGGGGCCAGCAGACAAGAACCACCACAGGGTTGCAGCTAGTCAGGCATTATTCTGTTTAAAACAATAATACTTTCAGCACAGCACTTCGGTAACACAGGTCTCCTCACAAACACCTCTCCCAAGCGCAGCTAAGCGTGAACTCAGCTTACAATTCTCAATAAAATCAAATCACTATTTTACTGGAAAACCTTAAAATAAAACACAGCACATAAACAAAAAAATCTGCCTGATAACTTATATTTGTGTATAATTTATGGAACAAACTACCATCAAAACTTTGGCACTAAAATATTAACAACCGTGGATACAATATATTTTACAGGCAACCAATGCAAAACTCACTTACATACCTGTTTAAAACAAGAATACTTTCAGCACAGCACTTCGGTAACACACGTCTCCTCACAAACACCTTCAATAAAGAACAAAAAGAAACCACAATGGCGCTGGAGAACCTGATAAAGGTTACATGAACTTATAACCACTGCACTGATGAAAAAAAAAACCCGCCCAACAACCCCTAAATGGGTGGATAACAACATTAAACAGGCTGTAGCAAGGCCGGATTAACCATATGGGTAACTGGGCAATTGCCCAGGGCCCACAAACTCTAAAGGGCCCAGGCCCAGGGCAGCAAGGGCACGAGCAAAATACTGTATCTGTAATCTCCTGCTTTATATTAAACCAGTGTGACCATATGTCCTCTTTTCCCCAGACATGTCCACTTTTCACTCTCTGTCCGGGGTGGGGTGGGGGTGGTGGGGGGGTGTTCTTGTATTGATGAAAATGTCCGGTTTTTCATCCAGGAGCAGGGATCGAATTATGGGGGTGCTGGATATCCTACACATCCAGGGGAGCCGGAAAAAAAGTTTTCTACCTATATTACATCATTTATGGGCTCTTTTGAGCAGAGAGCACATTTAATGATGATCGTTGTTGCGCGGCGCTCCAGGCAGCTGCTTCCAGCACACGGTCCATTCTCAAAGTGGCACAACCAACAAACTTTAGGTTACTGTCGTAACCCCGGTTCTCTGAGTAACATGAGTGAGATGTCTCACTATGGGATACGCCCCTCCGCGGATTCCTCAGAAGCACTTATCTCTATACGCCAATCCTGATTGGCCAGTGACCGTGACGTACGCGTCACCTGCTACTATAAGTAGCAAGCGTACCAACGTACGCACTATTCAAGATAAACACCTCTTCTCGCTTCGCCCAGCAAGAAGGGTTGTCTGGTGAGACATCTCACTCATGTTACTCAGAGAACCGGGGTTACGACAGTAACCTAAAGTTCTCTTTCTTAACATTCGTTTCGATGTCTCACTATGGGATATGGAGACTCCCGTATTGCCAGACAGCTTATCCAGCGATCACCAACCTACAAGGATACGTCTTGGCCCGCCAAAGACCCCACACTCAGAATCGTGTGAGTCATTGCAGGGACCGAAACATCAAGCTTATAGAAGCGTGCAAATGCAAGTGGAGAAGTCCAACTTGCTGCAGCAAAAATCTCCTGGATTGACAGCCCCCGAAAAAGGGCCCAAGAAGCAGACAGGCCCCTAGTAGAATGGGCCCTGAGCCCAACAGGTGCCTGAACGCCCTGACAGGAGTAAGCCATAGAAATAGCCTCTACAATCCAGTGGGAAAGCCGCTGCTTTGTGACGGGTTTCCCCTTACGAGGCCCACCCCATGACACAAAAAGCTGGTCCCCCCTGCGAAGGTTCTCCGTCCGATTCACATACTCCTTGAGCGCGCGAATCGGACACAGCTTGTGCAACCGCTCCTCCTCAGGAGAGGAGAAGTGTGGTGGGTAGAAAGCTGTGAGGATAATAGGAGAAAAGGAGCCCACCACCTTAGGCACAAAGGCAGGGTTGGGCTTCACGGACACCTTCATGTCACCTGGTGCAAACTGGGTGCAGGATGGGTGCACAGAGAGAGCCTGTAAGTCACTAACTCGCTTTGCAGATACCAAAGCCAGGAGTAGCACCACCTTAAGAGACAGGATCTTAAGGTCCAGGCCGTCCCTAGGTTCAAATGGAGGCCCGGAGAGGGCCGACAGCACCAAAGACAGATCCCATGAGGGCACCAGGGGTCGAGACACAGGGAGAAGCCTGCACGTGCCCCTCATGAAGCTACACACCAGGGGGTGTTGACCTGCCAATTTCCTCCCAAAACCCAAGTGTCGGGCGGAAATGGCTGCTAGGTACACTTTAATGGTGGAGAAAGCCTTCTTCCCATCCAACAAGTCTTGCAGGAAAGACAGAATGACGTTCACCGGGCATTGGAAGGGTGAGACCTCCCTGCTCTGACACCAGGCTTCAAACACCCTCCATTTACAGTCATATAGGGACCTAGTGGAGGGGGCCCTAGCATTCTGAATGGTTCGAATGACTGCCTGGGGCAGCTCTGCTGACACTAGCCCACACCCCTCAGGGGCCAGGCCCACAGGGCCAGCCGTTCTGGATGAGGGTGGAAGATCGAGCCTCCCGCTTTGGACACCAGGTCCCTGCGAAGCGGCAGTTTCCAAGGTTGGCCGTCCAGGAGCTGGAAAATGTCTGCCACCCAATGCATGGCTGGCCAGTATGGGGCCACCAGAATGAGAGTGTGGCGCTGGGTTCGTACCCTCAGCAAGGTGGGTGGTATCAGGGCCACTGGGGGAAAAGCGTAAAGCAGTCCCCGTGGCCAGTCGTGCGCCAGCACGTCCACGCTGAGTGGAGCGTCTCGGTCGCGCAGGGAGAAGAACAGAGGACACTGAGCATTCTCCTTGGAGGCAAAAAGATCCACTACGGCTGTGCCGAACCGGATCCGAATCTGTTCCAACACTGCTGGATGCAGGCTCCAATCCCCGTACAGGGGTGTCCCTCTGGACAACAGATCCGCCCCCCGATTCAGAACACCCGGGACGTGGGTGGCTCTGATTGAGAGGAGATGCCTGCTGCACCATAGGATCAGTCTGCGTGCCAGCGTGTGTAACCTCATGGAGCGCAGCCCCCCCTGGCGGTTTATATAAGCCACAGTCGTGGTGTTGTCTGTTCTCACTAGGACATGATGGCGGAGAGAAAAGGCAGGAAGCGCCTCAGGGCCAGAAAGACCGCGAGGAGTTCCAGATAATTTATGTGTGTCCCCCAGAGCTCTCTGCTCCACACACCCCTGACAGAGCAACCCTCCAGGAGCCCCCCCCAACCTGACAGGCTCGCATCTGTCGTGACCACTTTCCTCACGAGAACCAACCCCAAAGGCACCCCCTGTGCCAAGAGGGAGGGGTGACGCCAACAGCGGAGCGCTGCGACGCACGCTGCAGAGACCATCACCCTGCGCGCTCTGTGGCGCACTGGAGAGAGACCCAGAGAAGCCACCCAGCGTTGAAAATCTCTCATGTGTAGACGGCCGAGTGGTACCACTGAAATAGCCGACGCCATGAGACCCAAAAGCCTGAGGCATAACGCAAACCGCACCGAACTGTGTAGGCGGAAGCGCGCCAGGCAGAACGAGAGCGCGTTCACGCGCGGTGCCGAGAGACGGGCCGTGAATGCCCCTGAGTCCAGATTCAGACCTAGAAAGGTTGTTTTCTGGGAGGGGAGTAAAGCGCTTTTCTGCCAGTTTATTCTGAAACCCAGACCACACAAGTGATGGATCACAACCAGAGTGTTTGACGCTGCCTCCTCTCTGGACCGTGCCAGCAGGAGCCAGTCGTCTAAATACGTGGCCAGCCGAATGCCCCTCCCTCTCAGAGGGGCGATCGCCGCCTCCGTACACCTGACAAACACCCTTGGGCTCAGCGAGAGGCCAAATGGGAGCACGGTGTATTCGTAACACACTCCCTGAAAGGCAAACCTCAGAAATTTCCTGTGTGGAGGGTACACGGGAATATGAAAGTATGTGTCCCTCAGGTCGATTGAGGTGAACCAGTCGTTCTGGTGAATCAGACGCAAAAGGGATGAGAGCGTGAGCATTTTGAATCTGTACTTTCTGAGGCATCGGTTCAGGGCCCTCAGATCCAGGATCGGGCGAATCCCGGTCCCTCCCCGCTTCGGGACCAGGAAGTACCTGGAGTAGAAACCGCTTGAGACCGATCGGGAGGCACAATGCATATCGCTCCCTTCTCCAGCAGGGAGGAGATTTCTCCCTGAAGGATGTGAGCTGATGTCCCCTGGGCGTGGGAGAACACTACGCCGGAGAATCGAGGAGGAACAGAAGCGAAATGGAGCCTGTAACCTCTCGAAATAGTTCTCAGCACCCAACGTGAAGCAGAACCCGCTGTCCATTCCTCCATGTGAGTGGAGAGCGGTGACACAGCCGTGACACACGGAGCAGCAGCTCCCTCCAGAGGTTGTGAGGCAGCGGTGCTCGTGGCAGCCACTGCGCATGAGCGGGGGCTTTGTGCTTTGACGGCCAAGGCGTACGGGGACGACCCGTGGCTGGCGGGAAAGTCCGCCAGGGATCGCCCCCGCCTGGAATCGCTCATGGGTGACATTTTTATTGATTTTTGCTGCGCCCTTGACATCTTGTCTGGATGCGACAGCGAACCTTTTAATGCTCCTTGAGCGTGACATGTTTGTGAAAATCTATGTGAGTGCTTGTGACGTGTGTTTCGAGCCGGCACCGCCGGCTGCACGTCCTGGCCCCACCCTGGACCACTCGGGAACTCTGCCGGAGGGGTTCCGTGGGGGGGGGGGGGGGGGGGAGCACCATGGCAACATCGAACAGGAGGAGCTGGCGAACGGGGAACTGCCAGCTGCAGCGTCGGGAGGGAAGAACTCCGACAGGCTGCCCTCATCTTCCTCCTCACCTGCTGACCGCCGTGTCTGGTGGATTGTCCCGGCGGCGGAGCAGCTTGGTTGCCGGATCCCTGAGGCCAAACTGGTCGAGGCGCTGAGCCCGAAGGAGCTGGTTGGACAGCCTGAGGCTTTGGGCGCTTTGGGATCCGGAACTGAGGCTGGGCTTGGGCAGCTGCCTGAGGCAGGTTCGGCCGAGCCGGTGAGGGTTTACGGGGAAGGCAGAGCTGAAGGGCTTCATCCTCTTTCCTTTTGGCCGCACACCGTTGCTGCATTGAAGCTAGGGCAGAGCCAAAAATGCCTTCAGGCACGATTGGCATGTCCAAAATGTCCTTCTCTCTCTCAGAGAGGTTGGTGAAGATCAGCCATCGTGCACGTTCTTGAAGCACCATCATGCCCATAGCTTTAGCCGTAGACTGGACCGCGCAGCGCTGCACAAGCAGGCAGATGTCGGTCAGTACGGTGATTTCCTCCCACACCTCCGGGTCCGGCTTCGTATTCATGTCCTCACAGAGCTCGGCTTGGTACGCCGAGAGCATGGAGGAGACGTTCAAAGCTCGGACCGAGATGGCGGCAGCCTTGTACGCCCTCTCGTTCAGCGCTGACTGGAAGCGGTCCGCCTTTGCAGGGAGAGCGGGAGGCCTGGAGGAAGTCGCCGAGAGCCGTGGGTGCAGGTGGGCTGCAACCAGCGGTTCCATCGGCGGCATGCGAAGCATGCCAGCCTTCTCCATCCCTTCGAAGTCCAGCGAGGAGGCTCCTTGGACAGGAGACCTGGAGCTGAACGGGTGTTTGTCCCAGGAGGACCTCACTTCTTGGAGAAGCTCCGGGAAGGCGGGAAGGAGGGGCTTTGCCGCCCTCGTGGCCTGAGGCAGCTTCTTTCCCTCGTAGCGGGATCTGACAGCCTCAGTGACCACGGTGGGCCAAGGGATGTTGAGCCTGGTCGCAGCGCGTCGGCAGACTGACTGCATGTCCAGGTGGGCGGCCGGAGAAGCCGCTCCATCCCTGGGAGAGGACGGAAAGCTAGGCATGGAGGCCTGAAAGATGGGGAGAAAGACGTCGTCCTCCTCTGAAATGAGGAGTTCCGAGGTGTCCTCGTCGTCTCCGTAGTCCAACTCCAACACGTCCTCGGCGGGGTGGCTCGGACCGGCCAGTTCGAGCTGTGAGCCCCAGCTGAGTTCGGCACACGGTTCCGGCTCCAGGAGGACATGTTCGCTGGCATCCCCAGGCGGTGGCCCAGGGGCCGGCAGGCAAGGGTCCTTCCCCGACAGGCTAGCTTGGCGCGCTAGCCGCCGGCGAAGGCTCTTCATGGTGAAGCAAGCACAGCTCTCACATGACCCGGGGACCTCCAATGCCAGCTGAGCGTGTTCCAGCCCAAGGCAGCTCGAGCAGACCCTGTGCGGGTCTTTGCTTGAGATTTTGTTCCCACAGGTACAGAGGCGAGCTCCTGCGCCGTCGACTCCTCTGGTGGGAGGAGCGGCTTCCATGTCGGCTAACTGGTGTGTTAGCACAGAACGAACAGATGCACTGGAGTGTGAAGCTGCTCGTTATGCCCCGAGCCTATGGTGAAGGTCAGGACAGAAGGACGGTAAGTTAACGTTCGGCGACCGAGAGAATATTAAAAGGCTCGGTCTGTGAACAGTTGAGCTAACTTACCTCAGAGATAAGCGACCACCGAAGCGAGAAGAGGTGATTGAATAGTGCGTACGTTGGGACGCTTGCTACTTATAGTAGCAGGTGACGCGTACGTCACGGTCACTGGCCAATCAGGATTGGCGTATTGAGATAAGTGCTTCTGAGGAATCCGCGGAGGGGCGTATCCCATAGTGAGACATCGAAACGAATGTTAAGAAAGAGAACTATAATTAACACACGATTGTTCATGTCCATACGTGTTCTCTGCTTTCTGAAGCGCTCTGCTGCTGCGGAGCTCATCACTTGTGCTGCGGTGATTTCACCTCACTGATGCAGCATCGAAACGCGCTCTCCGCTTTGCTGTCAGGAGATCCCTTTGATCTGCTCAAAAGTAACTGATGAGGTGAAAAAGTAAGAATCCAGGCAACAGATTTTCTGGAGAATTTAGAGGAGATGCAGGAAGATGAGAGACAGACAGGACAGGAAATAGTTCAATAAAAACAAGAAAACAAAACAAAGTGTTGAAAAGTAAAATCTAGGTAGATTTATCTCCACTACACGTTTTTACCTGCATAAAGCAATAAGTTCTACACATGTAATAATTATACATCTGATACAATTCAGATCACCTTCAAAACTCAGTCACACACCCAGGGCCGTTTCAAGACATGTTGTACCCTCTCCAGTAGTGTTAGTTATACAGTGTTTGTAAAAGCCCCTCAGACATCACTGACATGTTCTAATATTATCAGATGAAAAACTAAATTATCAGACATGCTGTCTCATCTGCTTCTTTTCTAAACTTGCAAAAAGTAACAAAACCATTTGAAAGCCACTATTTGTGGATTCTCTGAAAGTTTCCATGGAGTGTGGGACAACTTATTTTTTCATTGATCCTATCGTCTAATCTCACAGCTGAAACAAGCATCCTTAATAATCTGTGCACAGGAAGCGTACCGATGCTGTAGTAAAACAAAAGTTATAATAATTTCTTATTAATAAAACCTTGTTGCTGCACTAAAGCAGAAAAATGAGATTTTGCAATAAATACGCTAAATATTTACATATGAATTGTTTTAGAGCCCTTTTATTGGCAGAATCTGATATTAATTTAGTTCTTACAAAAAAATGGGTCCCAACGTGGTTTGTGTGGCTTTGCCATAGTGTGACGTCATAGGCACAGATCCCCTGTCCTCTTGTTTGGAAATGGAAATATGATCACCCTATTAAACAAACTGTCCACCCGGGCTTTTGCGCTGCACAGAGACGCTTCGCTTGCTATGACTGAACGTCAGTTGAGAGTCAGTCTCATGCAGACTGACCAATGAAGAGAGGGCCTCAAGTGAAGACCCTCTCCTCATTGGTCAGTCCACATGAGGTGGGTCAAAGGTTACCCTGAGCAGGTTATGTGATGTCAGGCATTCAAGTATTGAGTATATTTACTGCATATTACAGTAAAATATTCTGTATGTGACCATATTATGGTGATCCTTGGGTCATGATGATGGGGCCCTTTAATATTGTTGCCCAGGGTACAACAAAGTGTTAATCTGGCCCTGGGCTGTAGAATTAATTAATGCAAGTTGAAAGTGTTTTCTATAACATTAACACATTCATATGCGACACAACTCAACTCACTCACCTCTCCCAAGCACAGCTAAGCGCGAACTGAGGGAAAAGAGAGCCAACACGGAAATGACATCCAGTGGGTTAAGAAAATAAAAGCTTCCCCGCCGAAATAAAATACAATCTGTATATCAAGAAGATAAATACACACAGAAAGCAACAACTGATTTTGGATGGAATATAAAATTGCTTCTCTTGTTTTACACACCTGTTACACTATACCTGTTCAAACTTCCAAATCTCCTCCTCCTCGGTGTCATGAGGTAAAACTACAGAGTCCAGCTTTAATTCTGATTTATGTGACGCACTCTGCTTTAAATCAGGACACAAATGTCTTCTCTTACATGCTTTTTGGAACATTGTGGACCAGCAACCAGCTGCTACTTTCTAGAAACTCTTTTCCTCATAACACCCTGCCCTCTTCATCATCACATTAGTGTGTAACTACGTATCGGTGCATTTGTTTAATTCTACTGCATGTATTGTTCTATATTTCAGCACTGCTGTATATACAGAATTTAATGCTGAACAATTACTTATGTATTGGTCTTATTTGTTCTCAGCTAAACCATGAAACGCTCTTCGTAACCTGTAGCACAGTACTTTATATTTATTGGAAATGTAATTCAAAACAAAATAAAAAAGACACAGAAGGACAAAATCAGCTAGCATCATAACAAAATTTAACTCATTCACTGCCAATGACGACTAAAGTTGTCATTTGCATTTTTTTTTTACTGTTTGAGCATCAGAACGAGCCCCCGCGCTGAGAGAACAAACATCTCAGCCCTGAAGCCGATCTTCATCCGCATACGTCACATGATCAGGAAAAAGACCATCCATGTATTAGGAGATCGTTTTGGGCCGTTCCTGTAAAAAAAGTGAAGCGCGAACCGGAAAAGCGTCTGCCAATCACAATTCAACAACGGATTATGAAAGAACGGATAACGCTCAAAACACACGGATTCTTCCTGATGTAAGAGGTGAGTCTCCGCTTTGTTTTGGTTGTTTTGGCATCGACATCATGCTAGAGCGCAACGTTCTGTGACTCTTAAAAAAACAGTAAAAACGGTGAGAAACGCTGGCAGCGAAGGCCGTTAGCGATCAGGAAACGGCTGGCAGTGAATGAGTTAATAGGGGTATCATTATTGATTAAGTGTAATTGTAGCCATAATTATTTTCTTTTTTTTTTTAAATCATGTTTAACTCATTTAAATCTATAACTTTATTGTTTCGACATTCAGACTTCCATCGTAGATAGAAGTACAGGTTTGAGCAACACTTGAGTCTGGTCTCAAAACCAGTAAACATGAATGGATTATTACATATTAGATGTGAGGTTTTATTTGTGTAGATGTCTAACGGTTAACCCCGAAAACTGCTTTAAATAACAATCAATCACCTCACAAATAATCTCTCCAAAGGTGAGGTAAGCTCAGGAAAGAAACTTTTTAGAGCTAAAATAAATCCAATTTAAGTGGAACAAGACATCAATGTGAGGCTAAATCAATGAGAAACTCGGCTGCTGAAGACTTTACTACCTCTTTACCCGGAATCAAGACCTTTGTTGCCAGGGGAAAAGCCTCTGGAATGCTGGTTATTCAAGTCGTGTTGTTTTTGGTGGGGCACTCATTAAAGTGTTTTTCATTCACCAGCTCATGTTTCAGCTTCTCTACTTTCCTTCTTTATCTACACACACACACACACACACACTGTAAAACGTCAGCAAACACATAAAAACAAGCTTATCTTTTTCTTAAAGGAGAATCACAACTCAGTGCTTCACACAAACCAGTGTTGTGCTGATGGCCCTCACCTTGTGTTATACTGGTAAAACAAAGACCCTGACCTTGTGTTATACTGGTAAAACAAAGACCCTGACCTTGTGTTATACTGGTAAAACAAAGACCCTGACCTTGTGTTATACTGGTAAAACAAAGACCCTGACCTTGTGGTATACTGGTAAAACAAAGACCAAATCGTGCTTGTGAGTGAATATTTAATACACAAAAGCTTAGATCAGTTGGTGCAATTTGACAAGTAAAAAACGATTAACAGAGTCATTTGAAACAAAGAGTTTGTATATGTGGAGATGTTGCTTCAGAGGTCAGGGCAACAGCGCAGCTAGGTGGTATCTTGAATTATTTGTATAGAAGGAACAAGAGTCTTGCTGTTTGCTTTGTCAGGTCTGTTGTGTTTCCCCGTTGTGGGAGAAGGCGGAACATGCTCAGAGACAATCCTGAATCCGTGAAGCATCCTGTTACCAGACTTAATCCGTGGAGACCCAACATGGAGTAAAGGAACTTCTAAAGTGTCCTTGGGCCTGGCTACATGTGACGCTTGGCTCAGATTTGTATTGATTGAATCAAAAGTAAAATGAAAAGAATTAAGTAGTTATGGATAAAAGTTTTAGATCTCCTACAAAACATTTTGAGTTACAGCTCATGGTAATAAAAACAGAATACACATAAACCTTTCATCATGACGACTTTTAAATGAAAAATTTAAATCTGTGAATGCAACAGAATGATTATTAATTATTAACATATTTTGGATCCTCCATTAGACTCCTGCATATGTACCATTGTAAGAGAATGGCCTCTCTGTCACACAGTGACCTATGACCTCAGGCGTCCATCTCTGGATTTTGGGTTTGCCATCCTGGCCAGGACGAACAATGACGGTGCTTTTGGATGCCAGAGAGGGATCTTCGTTAAAGAAGTTGAAGGGTCTGAGGAAGAAGCCTACTGCATTCCCAGGTGTGGCCGTGTTGGGAATGTCTTCTGAATGAGGCACGTGTAGGAAACCCACCGTTACCCAGGCAACTAGGTCCTGCAGGAAAAATAAACAGAGGGAATGAAAAGATTTTAAAATATTATCGAAGAAAACTCTGAAGCCTCAACCCAACCTGACCATACATGCATGTATTAAACATTAATTATTGCATAAAAGCAGCAAAATCAGTAATAATAAAGCAACCAAGCATAAAATAATACAGAACTTTAAAAAGCAGCAGAAAAGAAGTGTTTTCAAACAGTCAAAGTTTCCTATCTGTAATGAAAAATCAGCCTATGAATTTATATACATTTGAATGACCAACTAATGATAAATTATCACCATACTGTAGAATTTTTAAATATCAGAATAAACAGTTCTAACATAAGTCCTAACCCTAACAGTGGCAACCTGGACTTACATGGACAAGCACCATCATATACTGGTGATCTTCTTAGTCCCTACACCCCCAGCAGGTCCCTGAGGTCCAGTGACCAAATCCTACTGGTTGTGCAGCATCAGGCTAAAGGTCAAAGTTAAAGTTAAAGTCCCATTAGTTGTCACACACACAGGTGTGTGTGCGAAATTTGTTCTCCGCATTTGACCCATCCCCTGGGGAAGCGGTGAGCTGCAGACACAGCCACGCTCGGGAACTATTTGGTGGTTTAACCCCCCAATCCAACCCCTTAATGCTGAGTGTCAAGCAGGGAGGCATCGGGTCCCATTTTTTCAAAGTCTTTGGTATGACCCGACCAGGAATCGAACACCTGATCTCCCAGTCTCAGCAGGGCCGGCTCTGTCGACAGGCGACACAGGCGGCCGCCTGGGGCGCCATCTGATGGACAGGGCGAAAAATTTAAAAAAAAATAAATAAATAAAATTAAAAAAAAGTTGATTAAATTTATGTTTGTAATATGAAATGTGCCCTCTGCATAATCAAAATTTCCCTCTGCTCTGAAATGACATGAAATTGAAACATCAATATTTAAATTCTAATAATCTGGCTGCATGACAAGCTCCCGCTTGGGCCACCGCTCCGATGCATTTGAAAGTTAAGGTTGCCGTAGATCAAGTGCGTGGTTGGTGGCGCTGTAGAAGGACTTCCTGTTGTCGCGTTTAAACCTTTGGTATTTTACGATGAAAAGAACACCTAAGCCATCGGGATCAGCATTCCGAAAGAGACGGAAGGAGGAAGAAAAAAAACGGGCCCAAAGCAGAGGTATGTAGACTTTATAAATTTGGCAAAGGAACTTTTTGCGTTAGCATTGTAGCTAACTGCCTCTCCTGCCACGCACGGTCCACGGACGGACCCTCGCTAGCTGTTTACATACACAATACAGAATCTCATAACTTTAACCAATTAATTTTACTTTTGAATCGTCGTGTACAGATGCAATGAGACAATATCTGCAGCCACACAGGCACCTGTTGACACCACAGGGGCGGGACTGTCTTCAACACCTGTTGAGTCTCACTGTGAAGACGAAGAATGTAAGATTTTTGACTGTTTTTTGGAATATGATCGCAGGCTTTTTATGAACTTTGTTTCAAGTTTTAAGTACACATACAATATTTAATATTTGTATATCAGAAGAACGTGTGGGTGGGTGTAGCAAACTTTCACTTTGTCCGACACATCGGGCGGGCGGCGCCGCAGCGGCCGTGGCGGGGACTCCCCCGCTGCCGCCGGGCTGGCGGGGAGTGAGAACTGCCTAAACACAGCATGACATCCTATGCCGTCTCTTTCTTGTTTACGCTGCAGCGTCTTCTATCCAGGCATCAAGCAGCAGCAGCACATTTACTGAGCTGCAATCTCAGCATCTAGAACCAGGTGAGTAAGTTACTTGTTAGGCTATTTGTAATCAGCAGTAGAAACGGACTTTTTCAAATTAAACGGCTTATCACATATATCGCTATGCAAAATTAATTTATTTAAATCCACACCAGACACTTGTTTTTGGCACAGTGAGTGCAGCATTGATTTAGCATTGAGAATATTAAATAATCTGAACATACACATCTGAAATCGTCTCCTTACTTAAGGATGTCATTGTCAATTAGGCTCTAAATTTGTAAAAAAAAAAAAAGGATGGACATTAGTTTTTGTGACATTAGTCGGTGTTTCCTTGTTTAATAAATGAAAACCTCAGAGTGCCTCAGATCACCAGTTCTTCTTCCTCATGTTCTACAATTTATTTGATGCTGAAGAGCACCTGAGAGTGAGACATAATTTATTACAAATATTCCCCATGGATGCACTCACTTCCACCTGTTTTTGATAATTGCATTCATGTTTTCATAGAACAGATAAAAAAGATCAATAAAATAAAAAGTCCAGTATCATTAAAAATAATGAAAAGCATCACTGCACATGACTGAGGAAGTAAAATACTGAATGTGAAAGTGGCACTGTTCTTAAGTAATTCATGCATCAGAAGGTTAAGTTGCTTTGTGTGTGTGTGTTTTCTTTTTCTCACAGAAGAAGAACCCAACACCAGCAGACTCAGTGCTGCTTCAATCCAACAGCCTGAAGAGACACCATCATCAGCTTCTAGAGATGTCTGTGAACATGTACGAGCTGGCCCCATGGATCCTGCTGACTGGCCACAGCAGTTGACTGATGCAGTGAAAAGTGAATTAGTTAGTCGAGGACCTTATGAGGTAAAGCCAGATTTCACTTTCCCCAAAAATGAGGACGGAAGAAGTTTCCATCACCACTATGTCCACAGACAGTTAGTGAATGGGGAGAAAATCAAGAGAACGTGGTTGATGTATTCACCCAAAAGGGATAGTTTTTACTGTTTCTGTTGCAAAATCTTCTCCCAGAAAGCATTTAAATTAAGTAGGGATGGGTTTAACTACTGGAAAAACTGTAGTGAGAATCTTAAAATGCATGAAAATAGTCCAGAACACACCAAGAACATGGGATTGTGGAAGGAACTAGAGAGCCGTATAAGAACGGGCAAAACAATAGACAAAGTGGAAATGGCACTAATAAATACAGAAAGAAGAAGGTGGCGTGAGGTGCTTACCAGGTTGGTTGCCATCATCCAGTCATTGGCCGAGCGCAACATTGCTCTCAGGGGAACCACTGACAGATTAAATGCTCCCAACAATGGCAACTTCCTGAAAGAAGTGGAGCTCATGGCTCAGTTTGATCCTGTCCTAAAGGAGCACGTTGCCAAAGTGGAAGGAGGAGCGAACCACACATCATACCTTGGAAAAATCATCCAAAATGAAATCATTGACTGTATCAGTGAAAGGATTGTGGAGTCCATTGTGTCTGAAATTATACAGTCAAAATATTTTTCAATAATTTTAGACTGCACTCCAGATTTGAGCCACAAAGAGCAGTTGTCAGTGATTCTGAGAATTGTTTCAATTGAAGGTATTCCACAAATAAAAGAACACTTCCTTGGTTTCCTTGAAGCAGAAGAGACAACCGGAAAAGGCCTTTCAGAACTAATTTTAGGGAGACTTCAAGAGTTACACATCCCATTTGAGGACTGCAGGGGGCAGTCATATGATAACGGTGCTAACATGAAGGGGAAGAAAGCAGGTGTTCAAGCAAGATTACTACAACGAAACCCCCGAGCATTATTTGTGCCATGCGGAGCACACACTGTTAATTTAGTTATCTCGGATGCAGCAAAGAGCTCTGCAGATGCAACTGGATACTTTGGCTACCTACAGAAACTGTTCACTTTGTTTTCTGCTTCCACTAAAAGGTGGTCCATTCTACAAAAGCACGTGAACACAACTCTGAAATCCTGGGCAGATACACGATGGGAGAGCCGAATTAACAGTGTGGCAGCTGTAAGGTTTCAGGCTGCCAAAGTTAGAGATGCCCTTATTGAGGTGAGAGACAGCACTGCAGACCCAATCATAAAAGTAGAAGCACAGTCTTTGGCTGAAGAAGTTGGTTCATACCGCTTCTGCATTTGCACTGTTGTCTGGTATGACATTCTGGTAACAGTCCAAAATGTCAATAAACTGCTGCAGTCTGCAACCGTGCACTTGGATGTTGCTGTAGACCTCCTGAAAAAAGTTGACGTCTCCCTTGCCAGTTACAGAAACACTGGTTTTGCTGATGCACAATCCTCTGCAAAAGAATTGTGTGAGGAGATGAATGTAGTTGCTACCCTAAAACAGATGAGGCTCAGAGTGACCAAAAGGCAATTTTCCTACGAGGCTCCCGATGAGCAGCTTAGTGATGCACTGAAGCAGGGACGAAATTTTGATTTCAGAAGTGGGGGGGACACAGCAGGCTTGTGCGGATTTGGGGTGGGGGGTGTTATGTAAAGACCCCTTGACACGTCACGTGCCCATCTCAATAATTTTTCCATCCTCAATATATATATATATATATATATATATATATATATATATATATATATATATATATATATATATATATATATATATATCTCAAAGTTAAAAAATGTACAACTCTATTATTATTTTTATTTATTCTCATTATTGAAGTGCAGTTTTGGCTGTTGACAATGGATAGGCCATTGTATTTATTGTTTCGGGTCTTTTTTTATTGTTTTTGGTGCAACATTTTCTAACAGGGAGTGAGATTCCTTTTTTATTTAATTTTTGTTTGTTATTTTTATTCATTTAGAAGTTCTGGTTCTGGACATTTCAATGTTAAATGAAGGTTTATTTGTTGCATTTTAAAGGGTGTACTTGCATTATTATGATATATTAACATTATATTAGTGGTTATTTTGGTCTAGATAATGTTGACAATGATATCGTTTATCATCAACAATTTGTTGGACAAAATATCGTCCAGCAAAATGTGTTACTTTCCCAGGCCTAGTCAAAAGTATAAAAATTATTTATACATAAACGGTCCCTCCTGAGATCTGGCCGTTTGTTCATTTGCTGTGTTAGAGGACATGCTGAACTAATGTTTTACACATGATCATCACCCTAACATTTGAGTGTATAAAAACATATTAAATATGTTTTTCCCTTAAAAGTGTTTAAACAGTTGTTGCATTTCAACACACAAAAAATAAATGGAAAAAATAAGATAAATCTAATGAAAAGTGTACATCTTTGACATTAAGCTTAAAAAAATCTGTTGAAGATGATGATACTGTTCATTTTTCATAGCTTTTTAATGTGAACATATACATTGCAATAGATAAGTTTACAATAAAGTTAAATGATAAAAGTTTTGAAGTTACACTTCTACTACTACTACTAGTAGTAATAATAATTATGATGATAATAGTAATAATAAAAAACATAATAATTATAATAATACGAATAAATTGTGTCTGAGGAGTCAGTTATGTGGAGGAGATGAGTTTGTAAAAGTTAGTTTTGAGTATGTGTGTGAAGGAGGAGGTGAGTGAGCTTAATGCAGGGGTGTCACATGTTCCAACTTATGTTTTGACTTTGAAAGAAGTCTCTTATATCCACTTTTCGTTTTCTTGACATGCTGCCTCCTGGCTGTGCCTAACTACCAAAGACTCACAAATGAACACTTATTCAAATGTTATGTAATGGAAGCTGAGCTGAGCTCTGATATTACACAGCGTCTAGTTGACGATGTGACTCAGTACCGGTGTTCCCTAGCGGCTCCAAACTAGCAAAACAACGTGAGCACGTTTTGTTTACAACTTGAGTGACAGCAGCAACAGCCAATAATACGTTAGCAAGTATCAGCAGAGCCAATAGATTAGCTTTTGGGCGGGTCTAATAGGAAACCGGTTTCTGTTTCGGTCCTAGTGCTCAACCATATCCATTTAATGGAGCGTAACATTGTTTTTGGACGGAAAAAAGTGCAGGGGACCAAAACTGCCTTTTGAAAAAGTGGGGGGGACATGTCCCACCCGTCCCCCCCCAAAATTACGTCCCAGCACTGAAGAGAATGGAAATTTCTTTCTTCAATGCAGTTGTTGATGTGTGCATTTCATCACTAAGAGAAAGAACAGAAATGATAGGTGACATTGCTAGCAAGTTTAGTGTTCTCACAAACTTCCCTGATCTCCCAGCTGATGAGCTTGTGAACCAAGCAAAAAAACTGGCCAACACCCTGACCTTCGGAGATCAATCAGATTTGGATGCAGAAGAACTGATTGGGGAGATGCAATCTTTTCCAACTTGGCCGAAACACAAAATGACATCTCTTGAACTGTTGGTGTTTCTTGAGGAGAAAAACCTTAAGGAAGCATATCCCAATCTATGGATAGCACTGAGAATTGCTGCCACAACTCCAGTGACTGTGGCATCTGCTGAGAGAAGCTTCTCCAAGCTCAAGCTAATCAAGACATATTTGCGATCCACAATGTCTCAGGAACGTCTCAGTGGACTGGCAATAATAAGCATCAATCAGGAAGTGTCAAAACAAATTTCATTGGATGAAACCATAGATGCCTTTGCTGCTAGAAAGTCCAGACGAGTGCAGTTTTGAATAACACTGGAAATGATAGTGAGGTTTTGGTGTTTGAGATTATCTTTTTGTGGAAATAACCCACAATATTTTCCATCTTGGCCCAAACCTAAAATGACAGCACTATAACTTATTTTCCTTGAGGTGAGATTTTAGTGCTTCTCTGTTGTGTAAGAATCTTTTGATTGCCCACTGTGATATGTTTTTAAGTTTTATTTATAACAACATTGACTAAAATGGAAAGTAGAACTTTCTTTATGACACTTTGATATTTGAGTTTTACTTTTGATTGCACAGTTTAATGCTGCTTTTGATTTTGCATCCCCCCAATGACATTTGCACGACATTTTGAGTTGGATATTTTAATATTCTCAGGTTAGTTTTCTTCAAGCTTACTTTTATTCTTCAGGCTGTTGCCTTTAAATAGTTGTTCTGTGAATATTTAAAATAAAAAATCAGTAATTAAGGAAAAATTGTGGAGTTGCTTTTTTCCAGTGTGTGGTGGGTGAACTTGGGTTTGGGTGAGAGGTGTGCAGGGGGGGGGGGGGCAAATGGGCACTATCGCCTTGGGCACCAAATTACCTAGAGCTGGCCCTGAGTCTCAGGGCGGACACTCTACCACTAGGCCACTGAGAAAGGTGACAGATCATCTGCTGCTGTGGCCCCCAGACTCTGGACCTCTCTCCCCCTGAGCCTGAGATCAGTGGACTCAGTGGTCTCCTCTAAACTCACCTGTTCAGCCTTTGGTGGGACCTTCATCACCTCCTTCTCCTTGTTCTGCTCTTATTCCACCTTTCCTGGAATCCCTTGATTTCCCTCTTTCCTATCCATTCTCTCTCTCCCTTTCTTTACAATTGTTTTGTTCTTTTCTCTTTTTAAATATATTTTAATCATTTTTAAAATCTTTTTATACTTTAATTGTTGTTTTTGTGAAGCGCCTCATGATTTTTATATAAAAGACAGTCCTCTTCTTCTGCTGCTGCTTTCTTAACACTGGAACTCCCAGCATCTTCTGACCTCTCTCAGCTCAACCTAGCTGAGTCAAATAGCTCATTGGTTTGTTAAACCACTGACGAGCTGCCTTTATTTGTAAATGTAGCCAGCAGCGGCATTGAAATGTGCCTGGGTGTTGTCAGTCTTTCAGGTTGGCCTCTACTTTGGCCTTACACACTAGCATCAGCTCCACTCCGTCTGGACCCTGCCTTGGTTTTTCCCACGCACAACCGGACATCTTTTTAGCCCTCGTTTCCAGGAGGTTTGCTTGGAGCCAAATTGGTCCAACACACCCACTGCTGACTGACTGGCTGGCTCAAAAGCATGCCTACCATTAGGGGGAGCCTCCAAATGGCGGATAGAATCAGCCCGCGAGGGCTTCCCACATGCGCCATTCATTATCGTTCTGGATGCTGTGGAGTTAACAAACCTCAGACTGTAGCCATTTCTCTCTGTCTCTCACTGTTGTGAGGAGACACACACACACACACACACACACACACACACACACACACACACACACACACACACACGCACACACAGCTGCCAGACACAGCAAATTAGGGTCCAACGTCAGAGTCAAAGTCTCCAAAAGCAAGACTGCTCAGGCAGTTTTTGTTTAATAAAGAAGACACAGCCACTTCCCTGCGCTCTTTTTCCCCACCCATGTGCTCAGAGATGCACTCATGACATCACAAACCACAGACTGCATGTGCTCTATTACGTCCGCATTCCTAACTGTGCCCAGGCTGGGCCGGGTGGGGTGGAGCTGACGCTAGTGTGTAAGTGCCACTTGTCTCCTCTGTCTTGTGTCACAAATGTGTGGGTGAGATGAGCCAGAGGTGAGGATCTGCACACTGGGGAAGAAGGCAGGCAGGTAGATGGGAACAGTTTAACAAGTCTTTAATATAAAACATGCTGGACAATGAAACAATGAACCGACAAGACACACAGAACTGAGAGGGTTTAAATACATGAGGGCTGGGAGCTTGGGCAATTGGAAAATGAGAGGCAGGTGGGAGTAATCAAGAGACATAGGACTGAACAGAGTGGGGAGACAGGACAGGGTGTGACATCTTGAATGTACAGTAGTCACCTGAACTTGACTGACTGCTTTTGCAAAGACTTCACAGAAGCAGGAATTTTACATACCGCTTCTCAGAATAAAAAATCGTGAGGTGATTTACAAAAGTAATAAAACATTTTAAAAGTATTTGAAAAAAGATCATAATTTAAAAAAGGGAGGAAAAAAAAGAAAATTTGAGATTCAAAAAATGAGAATTAAAATGAAAAAATGTGAGCACAGGAGCCGAAAAATGTGAAATTTTTCATGTCCTGTGTCCTATGTGTCCCCAGTTCCTTCCATGTCTCTCCCCTTATGTGTCCTTGTTTTTCCTGTGCCTTTACTCATTATCTTTCAGCTTTCATACTCATCCTCCTGTTATAGTACCAATCCTGCCATTTCCAGCAGTCGATAGGCTCTTAAGCTTCTTTTAGAAAAGAATGCACACACACACACACACACACACACACACACACACACACACACACACACACACACACACACACACATGCATTACCACATCTTATGCTGCAGGACTCCCTTGAAAAAGAGGTTTTATATCTCAATGGGACTTTTTTCCTGGGTAAATAAAGGTTTAATAAAAAATAAATAAATAAAATTGATCATTCAGTACAAGTAACCACTTCCATCACGTTACACGATAAAATTCTATCCTGTTGAAAGGTTTGGTTTGATCTCCAAATGAGAGGTTAATTTAGCATGAAGGCTGAACACCTTCCTGAATATCCAAATATAGGACGTGTTGCAATGATTCATGTTCCTCATGTTCTGCCTGTCATGTTGGTTGCCCTTTCTGCACTAATCAGCATCATTTAGTTCACCTGAGTTCTGCCTGATTACCTCATGGAGCTCACCTGTTCTTTCCTCTATTTAAACCCTCAGTGATCTCTGCCAGATTGGCTGTAGCCTTTTGTCTCAGCATTCCAGCAATTCATCGTTCTGACCTACCAAGCCCTGTACCACGTTCACAGTCCTGGATTTTCTCTGCCTAGCCCTTAAAGGATTTTTCTGCCTTTCTGACCTCTGACCTCTGGACTCTGACCCTGTTTTGAACCATGGCTTCTGATCCTAGTCTGCTCCTCCTGTTAAGTATGCCTGCTTCTGCCTCTCTGTTGATGACGTTTGCCTGTTTCTGAACCCTGCCTATGGACTGAGAATTTGTGGATAATATTTGTCTGCTTCACAGAAGAGGAGACATATTCACAGACCGAAGAGGAGGGAGTTATCTAAGGAACATCCTGGGAACTCTAACCCCGGGTTTCCACGGGAGCCGTTAGCAGCACCAGCACCAGCACGTCTTGCTCACGTAAGCTGCTGCTTGGCCCTTCCCACGAGACGCGAAGCAGCAGGGGAGCAGCTGTCACAGACAGAGCACGAAGTCACACGAGTGACTTCGTCAGTAAACACAACAACAAGCAGGAGAAAACTACAACATGGTTTGTGTTTTATGTTCTGTCCGTTGTATAATCGCCAATACGGACCTGAAAAACAAAGGAGACCGCTAGCTAGGTGATAACTTCTCACAGGGACGCACAGTTAGTAACCTTTTTTAAAAGTAAAGCAACCGGAAGGCAGTACGTTCTTTATTCTGAAAATCTCGGTAGATTCTCTCCATTTCCGCGTCCGATTTCCTGTCTTTCCTTCACCAAAAATGTCAAACTTGACCCATTTCAGAGGCGTCGCGCGTAGAAAATAGAACCGGCGCGTAAAGGCCGCGACATGCTGCACCTGAGACGCGGCGGACTCACGCTGCTGACGGCTGCTGATGGCTCCAGTGGAAAAGGTTCTGTTGACCACAGCAGTTCCTATCAGCAGCTATGACGTGCTGCTGCAGTAACGTGCTGCTGACGGCTCCCGTGGAAAGCCGGGGTAATCCAAACCAACGTTTCCCCCGTCTCTGCCTCTGCCACATTTTCCCTCTACACTTACCCCTTCAACAGTACATGACTGCAAAGACCCAGCTCATGCCCAAACCCTTACTCCTTTAAATTATCTTTTTATATATTTAACTCCTGTGTGTGGCTGAATTCCGGGTCTCCAGAAAACCCTTTACACGTGCTCCATCTTTTAAGAGTTCACTGTTGAAGTTTTCGTCTAATCAGAAGCCAGAAAGTGAAATGAGCATTATCAGACATCCCCTTTCTCAGACACTTAAAAAGGCTTATTTCACTTAATGTGAAGTAAATCTGTGAATGAGTAATTTGTTAACACTGATATTAATATGTGACAACTGATAACAAATCATTATTGCATCATTAAGTAGACTTGTCTGGTGTATTTAAGATGTGAAATAAAGGCATTTAGTATAAAACGTAAACATTTCTGATGATTCGTTCATTACTGTAAAGCAGTCAAGACATCACTTTAGATTTGGTAGGGCAGGCTGTTGACGTGTGTGTAATATATATATATGTGTGTGTGTGTGTGTGTGTGTATGCAGGGTCCGAAATTAACACTCGCCAAATGCGAGCAAATTGCTCCATTTGGCGAGTACATTTTTGAGCTCAGCTACAAAGCGAGTAAAGGTTTACACCAAATTATGTTTATGAGTCATCTTCCATGGATTTCTGTGATACTCCTCCCGCCTGCATGCAACGTACACAAACGTACGCGAAACATGAGCGCCGCATCCAACGTCATTTCCACCTATCGGTCAGTTTATCAAGTTAGCAGTTGGCTTCATGTTAAAACTAGCGGTGAAATGTGGCAGTTTTTAACTGGAGTCAGCCAGCCACCCAAAAGAGAACTCGTGGAACTGGAAGAAAAAACCACCAGGGCCAGTGGCAACCAGAAGATTTTGTGAAAAGTAGTGAACTGGAGATGGCGGAGTCGTAAGACACTGGCTACATTATGAACCAGAATCTGCGCAAATGAGCTGCACCGTTTGCCGCCAGCACGCTGGAGAGAAGAACTGTAACAACTCGTTTGTCATAGGAAATAAGACAATGAAGCCTGAGACTTTTCGATAACATGAAAACAGCAAATGCCACATTGCCTGCACATCTATGTCCCGGGCTCACTGGTGACACCCAAGGTCTGGGCGCTAATGGCTGTCAGAGAAAACAAGCACAAAAATGAAAACGCTGTTTCGCACCGTGCATGCTATTGGGAAGAAGGCAAGGCCATTTTCCGATTTTGAGTGGATGTGCGAGTAAGTAAACTTTTTTTCTCTGAAATGTCCGTGCTCTTAAGTTCAGATGTGAAATATGGCTAATTATAATAATACAAAGTGTTATTACCTGGAAGGCAAGTTATGTTGATTAAAATTATTGTATATTTACAGTATGCAAATATACAAATACATATTTTTATTTTTAACAGTCTATTTTTATTCTTTGCAGTCTGGATGAACAAAAGGGAATAACTGTGATCAACATACAGAAATGAAAAGCAGGCCAAAGTGTTTATGCACTATATTGCTGAGGTAGAAAGAAACAACATTAGAGAGAATCTTAAAACACAAAATTTATCTCTATAACCACTGATGGCTCCTCAGACAATTCTGTGAAAGAGGAGGAGTGGGTATATGTAAGATTTAGTCTCAAAATCAAGTCAACGTTTGTTGGCATCAAGTCAGTGGAGAAGGCAGACACATCACAAATTAGCAAAGCCATTAGTGACATCATGGATGAAGTGAGTGATGACTGGGGAAGCAAACTAGTCGCTATGGGAACAGATGGAGCGGCAGTAATGACTGGAGCAAAAAATTGAGTCGTCAGCAAGTTGAAGGGTGACTGGACCTACATCACTGGCATCCACTGCATGGCACACCGCCTCGAATTGAGCTTTCTGATGCTATGCGCTCAAATTAGATGTTTCAGAAAGTGGAAGCCCTGTGTAGCGTCATGAATGGCCTCATATTTGTGACCCAAAGGTCACACTTTCCCAGCTGGGTCGAGCTGGGTCAAGCTGTAACTTTTGCTCCACAGATTACCCGTCAGGAGCCGGGATGTCTGCAAAACATCATCTTTATGTGGCTGCAGTTCCGTCCCAAGATGAAGGACACTTCAAGATTTTAAAATAATAATTTTAAAATAATAATTTAATTAACTGTTTTACTGTTCATTACAATCATCATAAATAATCATCTTGGTTCAGTATAATGTATTTACTTATTGAAATGACTTATTATTCTTTGGGTTAATAATGATTATTATTTATGATAATCAGTAATGTGTGATCATCAACCAGAAGGTCATTAGCATGTGTACATGTCATGCAGGACTGGATCCAGGGTAAAAGTTAAACCACCTCACATGTCTTTACTCCATAACATCAAGCTTTCTGATGCTGAGAGGGCATGTTCTGAGGATTTGTTAAAACCAAATCTCTGCAGCCGAAGTTCAGTTATTGAACCCACCAGAGGACGAGGGTCGGCCGCCCCAGCCTCACTAAGCATTCTGTCACGCCGATAGAATTGCTCCGAATAGACGCACCTGTTTCCAGCTGACGCAAAAACTCCTTCAGAGTTATTGATTTTGAGACGCAAATAGTTTCATCAGTCATGTGACCCACGGAGACATCTCAGGACCGATTAGAGACGCACCGAGGTCTCTCTACCAACCTCGTGCCCGGAGGAAACGATCTCCACCTGACATCTCGGATCCACGGAAGGTCTCCTGAACTGGGTGAGGTAGACATTGTCCGACAGATGGTGTCTGTATGCTGTTCTCTAAGAAACATCAGTTAGCTGCCAAACAATGTTTTCACCCAAAACACTTTCTCTCTCTGACAGAAACCTTCTGAGATTCATTCACGCATCCAAACCTCGCATTTCACTTTAGCTTTTCATTCAGACAGGTAAAGCTTTTAATAACAAGTTTAATATCAAGCTGTTGTAGCGTTATGGATGACCGTCTTCCTGGGACAAAGTTCACATTCCAGCTAGGCCACAGCTGGGTCAAGATATAACCTTTATCCACAGATTAAAGACATCAGGAGCCAGAGTGTCTGAAGAATAATCATCAGCCTGACTGTTTATCTGTGTCCATCTGAAGATGAAGGACATCTTCAACTATTATCAAATAACTCAATAAAAGCTTATTATTATTAAGGTTTATAATAATCATCATAAATAATCATCCTTTTCATATTAAATGTATTCTAATTAATGAAATGACTTATTAACCTTTGGTTAATAAGTATTATTTATGATAATCAGTAATGTTTAATCAGTAACCAGAAGATGCCTTTGCACGTGTCCAGCTCATGCAGGATTCCCTACAAGGTAAATACTTCACACATGTTTTTGACACATGATCAAAGCTTTCTTCCTGAGAGAGTGGGAGTGTCCTGGAGCTTGGTAAAACTAACCATCTACAGCTTCAGAACCAGTTCTTGAACCAACACCACGGAGAAAGGGGAACGGCCGTCCCTGAATCTCCACCTGCTGTTCAGGCACGCCGACCAGAATAGCCAAAGAATAAACTAACTGTAACCAGCTAACGAAGACTCTCCCAGAGTCAGTGATTTCTGAGTTAAGTTAAAAGACGAAAAACTCCTTCAGAGTTACGGATCTTGAGACGCAAATCGTTCCACCAGTCGAGTGACCCAAGGAGACATGTCAGGACTGATTTGGTCGCATAGAGGTTCTTCTACCAACCTCGTGCCTGGAGAAAACCATCTCCACCTGGACACTTCGGATCCGAAGGAGGCTCTTCTATATGGGTGAGGTAGACTTCGACAGATTGCGTCTGATGCAGTTTTCTCTCTAAATAACTTAGTTAGCCTCAAAACATCATTTTCATCCAGAACGCTTCCAACTCTCTGGGAAAGAAACCTTCTCATAACTTCATCCACGCATCCAAACTCGTATTTTCCATTTAGCTTCCATTCAGGCACAGGTTCGCTTTTAAAACAAGTTTAATATCAAAGCTGTTGAAAATTGTCATTGAAATTGTCATCCTTGAATTGTCATTTTATAATTGTGGTTTCAAATCTTGCAGTTTAAATTTGTTAGTAATAAAATTTCTTCATTTTTAAACTTGCCTCCTTATTGAAACGGAACACAGAAAAGGTATAATAGTTCTGGTTATTTGAAAGTAAAGATCCTAGTTTCTGATTCAAAAATAACTTTTGCTATTAAATTTAATTATCTAAATTAAACATTAATCTTTGGATTACAATTAGATCAAACAGGTTGATGTATGAACTTAGATCGATATAAGTATCCGGGATATTTATATATGATCTAAGCCTCATAGGTTAATCTGATTGGTCATTTTTCGGAATCTCCACTGAATAGCAACAGAGGTGATTTCAGTATGCAGATATAACTCTACACTGTTTCAAATTGTCATTTTAAAAAGTGTTAGTAATAAATTCTTAACTTTCTAAAACCTGACTCTTCTTTGAAATGAAACACAGAATGGTGTATATTTTGGAATAAGCAACGATTCCTTTAAACTTCTGATTCAATAAATAAACTTTTGCTAAAATTTAATTATCTTAAAATTAAAAAATTAATCTTCGGATTAAATATAGACCAAGCTCGTTGGCTTATCAGAATCAGAATCAGCAGGATCCTGAATCCTCCAACGGGAGCTGCCAGTGTAAGCACGGCGCTCAGCCAGCTGCAGTCAAACAGGTGGGAGGGAGAGAGGAGGGCCAGAGAGCACATCGAGTTTCCTGCTGCCCGCAGATAAACGGAGAAGGAAGTGACGCGCCACCATCAGCGTCAGCCTGAAGAAGCCGGCAGCTGTCGGCGAAACCGTAGCTACAAACAGGTAAACAAAACTGTTTCTGTGTTTAAAAAAGAACGAAAGCATGGATTTACAAAGACACAGCAAGAACACACCTAAGATGTTCCTGCAGGTTGATGACCTCGAAGCAGAAGTCACAATCTGAAGGCAGGGGGGGAAGGTCGGTTCACAGCATCTGTCTGCATTCCTCTTTTACAATAAATCCAATGTTTTATTGTCTCTGGTGGGGGATGTCACACACTGTGTGAAAGTGTGGGAAACAGAGTCCAATGATGCATGATTAAAATCCCTTGATATTAAAAACAGTGCTTGTGCAGACTGTGTCTGAAGTCTGCTAACTACAGAGAGGAGAGAGTCACAGGCAGCCTCTGCATTCCTCGAGCGTGGAACAAACACAGTCACGACAATAACATGCGAGAATTCCCGAGGGAGGTAATAAGGTCGCATACTCGCAGCCAGTAGCTCAATATCCCTGCTGCAGAGTTGCACCTTCAATGTAATATGATCAGGGTGGCACCATCCATTGTTTACAAACATCGCCAGCCCGCCTCCCCTCCCCTTCCCGCTCTCGTCTGTCCTGTCTGCCCGCAGGAACTGAAATCCAGTAAGTGAGACGTCTGAGTCGGGGATAAGCGATGTTAACCAGGTCTCTGTCCACATCATCATTCTCGACTGTGTGAATTAAGTCCGGTACCGAATCAGCCCAGCAAGTTCATCCATCTTGTTGGAGAGAGATCGCACATTCCCCATAGTGATGGAAGGTAGGGATGGTCTATACCATCTCCTTCGTGGGCAAAGACGCTCCGTCTCTGCTCGGCACCCCCGTCTTTTCCTCTTCAACTCTCCGCAGATGTCAGGTCTGTCCGCCACACGCATCGCTGCAGGTTTCAGTGCCAGTAGCTGCTCTTGGTTGTAAACAAGTCAGCCACCTGCCATGTCACCAAACACCGACAAAAAAAAAAACAAAAAAACAAAAAATACCAAACAATGACCAGAGCGAACACAACCCAATAGTGCATTTTTGTGCTGCCCCTAATGAAAAAATAAAAATAGTAAAGAATCAGAAGAAGCTCAGAAATGAGCAGAGCTGCTGCAACAGGCTGCCACTCAACGGGGGCACCAGATGAAAGCTCCAGTGCTAAAACAACTCAACTGTGTGTTGTTCCAGCAAAAGGAAAGGAAAACCTAAAGTGTGCTCTACCATTACAAGTTACCAAAGTGGAAGTAAGTGGGAGGAGTGTGGAAGCTTTGATTGACACAGGTAGTGTTCAGACACTAGTGGAAAGAACCCTGGTCCCGCATTCCCCTGTTAATGTGTTAGACACCATTCCTATCCAATGTGTGCACGGCGATGGACGGAGGTATCCTACTGCCAGCCTGTATATCAAAGTTCAAGGACAAGTTCATTTGCTGAGAGTTGGAGTGTTAAACAGTCTTCCTTTTCCAGTGGTGTTGGGTAGTGACTTACCAGTCCTGTTTGGCTTGATTCAGGCTCCATTGAACTATGCTGTGGTTATTCGCTCTCAGGTCAGGCAGAAGGAGGAGTCACTTCCGCCTCTTAGTGCGCTGCCCTTCTTCGACGCTGAGCTGGACGTGCAGCCTGGGAAACTACGCAAATCCCATCAACAGCGGAGGCGGGAGCAGTCTCTACATACTGCGAGGATGTCTAAGAAGGGCCTGATAGAGGTACCACAGGGTTTCACAATGCCTTCAAGGATGGCCCAGATGCAGCAAGATGATATTGAACTATCTGAACTCATCCAGAGAGCCCGGGGAGATGGGAGTGGTGAGCACAAGGGCTGTGCTGAGTATGTTTTACAGGATGGCATTTTGTATCGGCAACAAGGAGTACAGAGGCAGCTGGTGGTCCTACGAGAGGCACGAGAGATGGTGCTGGAGTTGGGTCTGCTATTCCTTGGGCTGGCCACCTGGGGAAGCAGAAAACATGGGCCCGCATTCAACCCCATTTCTACTGGCCTGGTCTGAGGTCTGATGTTGCCCAATTTTGTAAAACGTGTCCTGAGTGTCAACTAGCATCCAACCAATGCCCTCCAAAGGTACCATTGCAACCACTTCCTCTTATAAACACTCCTTTTGAGCGTCTGGGAATGGATATGGTGGGACCCCTCGAGAAGAGTAATACGGGTTATGGCTATATGTTGGTAATTACAGACTATGCAACCAGATACCCTGAGGTATTTCCTCTTAAGACAATGAAAGCAAAAGCAGTGGCTCTTTCCTTGGTGCAGCTGTTCTCTCGGGTGGGTTTCCCTCGTGAAATTGTGACTGATCAGGGACACTAACAGCCGCCTAACCCGATGGGCCTAGGCGCTGCAGCCTTTTTGTTTCACAGTTCAACATATGCCGGTCAGGAAGAATGTTATGGCTGATTACCTTTCCCGCTGGTGCAGTGTGGACTCTTAAGGAGGGGGGACTCTGACAACAGTGTCTGTCACCTCAGGGATATGGTCTTCTGGTAATGTTTGTTTTCTGTGTTCTGTCCAGGATGACTGGTTGATACACACACAATCAGTCTTCTGTTTATGAATGCATGTGTTAATTTTATACTTCTATTTGAGTTACCAGTGACTTGGAGTTGCCCATTGAGTCTCACACCTGCAGCTCATCTCCTCAGGAAGCCTAATCAGCACTCCTGGGATCTACCTACTCCCAAGGGAGGAGAGATTCATGTTTATGCTTATGTTTAATTTAATGTAGATATTTTCTGTTATGGATAGGAAGTTTGTCATTATGATTTAGTTATTTGAGTTACCTGAATTGATTAGACTGGTTAGTTTGTGTGTGTGAGGATGTGTGTGTTAATTGTATGTTAATTGTTCCCCTCTTGTTTGTATAGTGGTCTGATCAGCCACTATTTAAGTTGAACCTGGTGGGTCTGAAAGGGGATAATGTGTGTCTTGTGCTGGTGCCATTCTGACTAATTTACACTGAATAGGTTAAGTTCATGTTAATTTTGAAGCTTCTCCAAAATAAAATGGACTTTTCAGTATATATATATATAAATATATATATATATATATATATATATATATATATATATATATATATATATATATATATATATATATATATATGTTTATGTTTATGTATTTAGCAGACGCTTTTGTCAAAAGCGACTTACAAGTGATAATCGGCATGTTGCCCTTGAGGCTAACAACAACAATAACAACAACAACTTGACATCAATCATGGAGAGGAGGGAACAAGGAGTGGACAGTAGAGGGGGGGGGACGAGTGCAGGGAGGGTGCTAGTTTAGAAGATGCTCTCTGAAGAGCAGGGTCTTCAGGAGTTTCTTGAAAATTGAAAAGGAAGCCCCTGTTCTGGTAGTCAGGGGCGTCGGACTGGGGGGGGAAAGGGTACCGTTTACCCAGGGCCCACTGCAGGGAGGGGCCCTGAGACAGCTTTGAATAAAAATGTTTTATTGTTGTTGTTTTTTTCCCCCAACTTACTTAATGTCTTAATAAATTTCCCTTTACCTGGATAAAGAGGTTAAGAAACAGAATTTCGCCTTAAAAATAATAACTGAATAATCTCTGAGGCATCTATCACCCCTTAAAAATGTGCAAAGTGGTTTAGTCCACACCAGCGGCCAGGGGCTGCCCGGCTGCATGTGCTAATAAGACATCGCAGATGCCGACAGCCAGAGCTGGAGGCAGGAGAGTCAGTCATGTCTTTTCCCAAGAAAGGGAAATCTGGCTTCCAGAAAAGAAAAGAAAAGAAAAGAAGGAGAAGGAGGAAAAGTTAATTGAACAGAAGCAAGTAGAAGGACGGTGAGCAGCAGCAGCAGAACACAGTTTTAGCTGATATTAGCTAGCTCTCAGAAGCTGCATTCATGTTAGGTGTTCAGTGTTAAACACCTTTAGTTTCACCATCAAGATCAAATATAAATTAATTAGTGTTATCAGTGAAAACACTAATTTTAGGGATAAGCCGGATACTCATTTCAGACGAGTATCCGGTACGGATAACGCATTTTTGACGAATACGAGCATGAAACTAGTAAAACGAGTCAATATCTGTAATCGTGCTGAAGGAAAATCTTCATTGGGTAACTGACTGTCTTCACGCTCTGTGATTGGCCAGTCACATAGAGCGCCCGCCCCTCCCTACTTACAAAACTCTCTAGCCGACCGGGAGCTCAGTCCGGCCGGCTCATCCACGCACACACACAGACAGTAACGGATCGCGCTGTGATGGCTTCACTGTTGCTCACGTTTCTTCAGTTTTCCCTAGGTTTTCTTCAGCTCGCCTCTTTTTCGGTTGAATATTTAAAGTTACTTTTTTCGTAACTGACATGGTGCATTTGACAAGACAGAGCTGACGTGCTGTTGTCACTACCTCCGCTCCGGTGGGGTTTTAAATTTTTTTTTTATCTCTCTCTCTCTCTCTCTCTCTCTCTCTCTCTCTCTCTCTCTCTCTCTCTCTCTCTCTCTCTCTCTCTCTCTCTCTCTCTCTCTCTCTCTCTCTCTCTCTCTCTCACACACACACTCACACACTCACACACACACACACACACACTCACACTCACACACTCACACACACACACACACACACACACACACATTAATCAACATTTCTTTGTTAAACTGTGTGGGAAAATGCCAAGAACGTTAAGAAAAAAATCAGTTTAATCAAATTAAAATAAAATATATATATATAAAGTTGTGTCTGGTTCTAGCATTTCATATTTCCTAGTTCCTACTGCATGGGTTCAGATGTATTAATCCATGCACTCAAATATTAATGTTCTGATTTTATTGAAACACTTTTTCTGTAATAGTTTCTTTACTATTGTGATCAAAAATATTTAATCTCACTTCTGAGGCTGCTCTGTAAATAGTTTTCAAATAAACAATACACATAGCAACTTCTGATCAATCCATATCAATTTCAGACTTAAAATAATACATTGATGTAAACCATGTCCACTTCCGGTTAAACCATGCCCACTTCCGGGTTATGCCACGCCCATTCCGAGTACAGATACAGATAGTGGTGTACTCGCTCATCCCTAATATATATATATATATATAAATCAGAATTATTATCGCGGGCGGCCGCCGCCAATTCATTCGCGGACCTCGCAGTAAAAACAGGTTCACTCTGTGTGGATATTTCAGCTCCTTCCCAGTCATGGACCAGGACAAACTTGGTATCGATGGATTTGTGGTAATCTCAGGAATGAGAAGCTGCCACTGTTTTTCGTATAGCATGATGACACGGGTGTTAGAGGATTGTTATTGACTTGGTTAGATATTTTAAGCCTATTTTAAATTTCTTTATATTTGATCTTGAAAACGGACAATCTTATAATTTGGCTGATAATGCAGGGATTATAAAATTTAGAGTGCATTACATTCACAGAGAGAACCTGGTTTATTTCATGTCATATGTATTTAATATATCAATACATATAAGTATTAGCAAAGCTTAACATCATGAACCATGACAGACATGACTGAAGAGCAGATGAAGACATCATGCCAGGCACTGATGAGAAAATATTACAAGGATCTCACAGCTGAATTTGAGAATGAGATGCTACACCTGAGAACAATATATGGTGCCACATTTCCACACATTCGGTCTCCTCTTGAGCTGCTTAATGCCATCTACAGGATGCAATTACAGAGCATTTTTGGAGAAGTTTGTATTGGACTGAGGATATTTTGCACACTACCTGTGACTGTTGCTGGGGGTGAACGGGCTTTTAGCAAACTGAAACTGGTGAAAAATTATTTGAGATCAACAATGTCCCAGGATAGACTGAACAGCCTAGTTCTTCTTTCTATTGAAAGCCAATTAGCCAAAGGATTGGACTTTAAAGATCTCATAAGTGATTTTGCTAACATGAAGACCCGTCAGTGGGCATTTACAGGAAAATAAATTCCAGGATTTTTGTTTGAACACATTGTTGGCAAATAAAAATAATTATATGTGAAGTCTTGGCATTTCACTTTTATTATGCTGGCATTTGTATTTGCTCAATATAGAGGTTAAACTAAGATCATATTTATTATCTTGTCTTATAGCATGACAAAAAATGTGTCAGAGAGTTATTAAGTAATTGAGCATGGGGGCCCACCTAGAAGACTTGTACCTAGGGCCCAGAATTTGGTGCTACACCCCTGCTGGTAGTGCTTGGAAGGTCATTCCACATTTGTGGAATGATGCATGAGAAGAGCCTGGGTTGTCCTGAGCGTGGTGTAGGCACTGCTAGCCGACGATCTTATGATGACCGGAGTGGCCGGGACGTAAGCCTTTGCAAGAGGATTCAGGTAGATGAGAGCCGTACAATCTCAGACTTTGTATGCTAGTGTTAGCAATTTGAATTTAATGCATGCTGCTAGCGGTAGCCAGTGGAGCTCAATGAACAGAGGGGTGACGTGTGCTCTTTTTGGCTGACTGAAGACCAGACACGCCGCTGCGTTCTGGACCATTTTAAGAGGTCTCACAGTACAGCCTGGAAGACCAGTTAGAAGGGCATTGCAGTAATCGAGGCGGGAGATGACAGTAGATTGCACCAGGAGCTGGGTGGCATGTTGTGTTAGGTATGGTCTGATCTTTCGTATGTTATACAGTGCAAAGCAGCATGAACGAGCAACAGAGTTAACATGATCTTTAAAGGTCAGGTGTTCATCAATCACAACGCACAAAGACAAAAACCTGACACCAACACCACACAGACAAAAACAAGCACTAACAGACACTCAAGGCCCTTCGGTGCAGATTCAAGTATGTTTGAAAGAGCTTGCAGTTTCTTTTTAAACTTTGCTTCAGGTGAGAGGACAGCCCACCTAGATCACCATACCATAACATACCATACCATACCACCTTCATTTACGTAGCACTTTAAAAACACAGCCGGCTGACCAAAGTGCTGAACAGTCGCACAATACTTGAGATAAAAAACATAAAACAGTACTATAAAATACATCCAACAATAAAAAAAGACAAGCCGACAAAAAAAGTACCAATAAAACCAAAGAAACCTTACAGTGGATGATAAAATTAGAGTAGTAAAAGCCAAACTAACAACTAACTTAAAAGCAAGGGTGAAATAGTGTGTCTTTAGTCCAGACTTAAAATCTGCCCAGGTGGATGCCAGTTGAACTGTGACTGGAAGTTCATTCCACAGTTTAGGACCCGCAACAGAGAAAGCTCTTTGTCCACGTGATTTGTAACATGCTTTCGGGACCTCGAGGAGCAACAGGCTGGAGGACCTGAGTGTGTGACCGGGAGTATAAATTAAAAGAAGGTCTGATAAGTACACGGGGGCAAGACCATGGAGGGATTTGAAAATAAATAGTAGCATTTTATATTGGACCCTGAAAGTGATGGGCAACCATTGAAGGGATTTGAGAACTGGTGTTATATGCTGGCGCCTGTCAGTACGTGTTAGGAATCTAGCAGCTGCGTTTTGAACGAGTTGAAGTCGAGCAAGGGTTGACTTATTGACACCCAGCAAAACTGCATTGGAGTAGTCGAGCCTAGATGTGATGAAGGCATGAACAACTGATTCCAAATTTTTCCTAGATAAAACAGCTCTTAATTTGGACAGATGGTGGAGTTGGAAAAAACAAGATTTTACAGTGGCATTGACCTTGTAACGTAATGAAGTTCATTATTTTCAGCTCCACACAGCTGCCCCTGTACACAGTAACACCCGTGTAGAAAACGCCAAGGTCGGGTGTTCCTCAGACTGTTTACATTCCAGGAGAAGAGCCAGAAGGAGAAGAAGAACGCTTTTCAATAATCAAAGTACTTAATTTGTGATTAAAGCTATTCGAAACATATGTTGATCAATAATAATCAAGTGAATGATCTGTGGAATAAAGATGTCATGATTTATGTGTTTAATGAAAACAGGACTACTGCACAGACAGACTGACCCTCATCTCCATAGAAACGCATGACACATTGTTCCAACCAATCAGAGCTTTCGGCTGCCGCAAGAGAATCTGGCTTGTTGACTTTAAGTGTCCAATCCGCTTTACTAAAACTTATCAACAATTCAGAGATATAAAACAAGGCAACGCCATTTTAAGCTCAGTTCCATTTTGACTTCAGTTCTAGTCACCGTCATCCCAAAGAGAAGCACAGCCTGGCCAGATGTGTTTTCTTCTTTAAACTAAGAACTGTGAAGTTGGAGATTTTCGTCGTTTAACAACCAGACAACATCCTTTCAAAATAAGAGCACCTGCTGACGCTGCCGATTGTTACCTGGGTCGACCCTTCAGACGGGCTTTGAAACGCTGCGATCGCTGTTTCGACCAGCTCCAGCGCACATCCGAGGTCTTCAGACCTGGCATTTCCTGATCTACCTGGGAGACCCCCACTGGGTACGTACACGGCAAAATAGCAGCTCATGTCATCACTTTATAAGCCTTGTGATATCTAGTCATAACAAAGACTACCAGATTCAATGACGTCAGCCTAAGGAGTCTGAACCAACCACACACACACACACACATCGAACATCACATTCATTTCCAAACAACACAGAGTTAGTCCTGATAGATTGTTAAGAATTTATAATTAAGAAATTAAATATTCTTAAACGATCCCAACTCTCTCTCTTTTCTTGTTTCAATGTCAATACAGAGTGTTTCATTAAACTCCCTGATGATAAAAACAGCCTATCTTCTGATTATAACAAGTGATCTACTTACAGTGTATTAAAATACAACTCTAGGTAGTTATTTCACTCTATTTTTCTACAATTGGCGAGCCAGCCAGGAGGAGAAGAACAACGCTTTTCAATAATCAAAGTACTTAATTTGTGATTAAAGCTATTCGAAACATATGTTGATCAATAATAATCAAGTGAATGATCTGTGGAATAAAGATGTCATGATTTATGTGTTTAATGAAAACAGGACTACTGTACAGACAGACTGACCCTCATCTCCATAGAAACGCATGACACATTGTTCCAACCAATCAGAGCTTTCGGCTGCCGCAAGAGAATCTGGCTTGTTGACTTAAAGTGTCCAATCCGCTTTACTAAAACTTATCAACAATTCAGAGATATAAAACAAGGCAACGCCATTTTAAGCTCAGTTCCATTTTGACTTCAGTTCTAGTCACCGTCATCCCAAAGAGAAGCACAGCCTGGCCAGATGTGCTTTCTTCTTTAAACTAAGAACTGTGAAGTTGGAGATTTTCGTCGTTTAACAACCAGACGACATCCTTTCAAAATAAGAGCACCTGCTGACGCTGCCGATTGTTACCTGGGTCGACCCTTCAGACGGGCTTTGAAACGCTGCAATCGCTGTTTCGACCAGCTCCAGCGCACATCCGAGGTCTTCAGACCTGGCATTTCCTGATCTACCTGGGAGACCCCCACTGGGTACGTACACGGCAAAATAGCAGCTCATGTCATCACTTTATAAGCCTCGTGATATCTAGTCATAACAAAGACTACCAGATTCAATGACGTCAGCCTAAGGAGTCTGAACCAACCACACACACACACACACACACACACACACACACATCGAACATCACATTAATTTCCAAACAACACAGAGTTAGTCCTGATAGATTGTTAAGAATTTATAATTAAGAAATTAAAGATTCTTAAACGATCCCAACTCTCTCTCTTTTCTTGTCTCAAAGTCAATACAGAGTGTTTCATTAAACTCCCTGATGATAAAAACAGCCCATCTTCTGATTATAACAAGTGATCTACTTACAGTGTATTAAAATACAACTCTAGATAGTTATATCACTCTATTTTTCTACAACCTGGGCGTCCATCTTTGGAGATGAATCCATCTTCACACCCAGGTTTGTCACAACGGATTTTAGATTTTGATAAATCGATGAAAGATCTGGGGTTTGGAATGAGCTAGATCTGACCGGACTAAACAGGATCAGTCCAGTCTTGGAATCATTGAGATGCAGAAAATTTGTGACCAGCAAACATTTCACATCACGTAGGCAGTCTAGAAGAGGCTGGATGGATTGCTGGAGTTTCACTGACATGTAAATCTGACAGTCAACAGCATATAAGTGATATGAGTGATATTGAACAGAGTGTTTTTTTAGGATTAAGCTGAGGGTAAGGAGGTAAAGACAAAACAACAAAGGCACCAGAATAGATCCCTGCAGGACCCCACACGAGAGAGGAGCAGTTCAACACTACCCATTGGGACCTGTTAGACAAATAAGACCTAAACCAAGTTAGGGCTGGACCACGTATTGCAGCAACCTCATCTAAGCGTAATAAAAGGATGTCGTGGTTGACGGTGTCGAAGGCGGAAGACAGATTGAGAAGTAATAACACAGCATAGGAGCCAGAATCAGTAGCCATAAAAATGTCATTGAAGACACGGAGGAGAGAGGACTCAGTGCTGTGCAGGGGTCGAAAACCTGACTGAAAGACATCCATTATGTTATGATCGGCTAGATGAGTCGATAGCTGATCATAGACCACCTTCTCCAGATTTTTTGCCAGAAATGGAAGCTTGGAAATAGGGCGATAATTAGAAAGAACCGAGGCATCAAGGCCTGGTTTCTTTAGAAGCGGCTGAACCACAGCATGTTTGAAGACAGGGGGTACAGCACTGGAAAAAAGACTGGTATTGATGAACATCTCTTTCAGGAGGCGCAGAGGAAGGGTGTCGTCTGGGGAACCAGATGGTTTCATCGACAGAAGCAAAGATTGCAGGCATGGAAGGGAAATAGGTTCAAAGTTGAGGAAGCGTGCTGTATTAAAGGTTAAGGTAGGAAGGGTGTGCAGAGAGAATGATAAGCTAGCTCTGATAGAGGAAACCTTAGAAAAGAAATCTAGAAACTGATCCAGAAGATTTGGTGCAATAATTGAGCGGTAGGACTCATGAGGAACGAGAACCGAATTAATAGTTTTGTTAAGAACTTTTTGATTCGACCGGTTTGCAGAAATAATTTTAGAAAAGTAATAGCTTCTGGCATGCATAACTGCTTGTTGATATTTGGACCAGAGGTCTTGCAAAATCTGATATCAAATCTGGAAGTGGTCTTTTTTCCATTTGCGCTCAGCCTGTCTACAAAGTTTTTTGAAACTTCGAGTATGAGAGTTGAGCCAAGGGTCAGATTTATATTTGGAGTGAGCAGGTTTCAGAGGAGCAACAGAATTTAAGACTGTAAGACATTTATCATTTAAAAAAGCGATTTGATCATCCAGGCTAAGCTGACTAGGCAGATCAGACTCTACCTAGTCAGAAAAGTCAAAAAAGCACTGACAAAAGATCCTGCTGTTTCAGAGTTAAAGATGCGCCGTAACGAACGTGATGGACGAAGTGAATGATAGTTTATAGGTAAAAAAAGTATCAAAAGAAATAAACATATGTCCAGACCAGCAGACTATGAAAAGAGATAGATCATTTAACAACAGACCAGATGAGAGCACAAGGTCGAGAGTATATGAGTGTACATGAGTTGGAGCATTTACAGACTGGGTCAAACCGAAAGCATCAATTAGACTAAGAAAATCTATGACAAATGTTTTTTCCAGACAGCAGATGTGAATATTAAAGTCTCCAAGAATGAGAACACATTGATATCGAGCAAAAATCTCAGCTAAGGGAGCAGAGAAATCAGTTATGAAGTACTTATTGTATCTGGGGGGTGGGGGTAAATTAACAGACAGGACACACACACGCACACACACACACACACACACACACACACACACACACGTGTGTGTGTGTGTGTGTGTGTGTGTGTGTGTGTGTGTAAATATAAGATAAAATCTTTTATGGCTGGAGACAAAGAGGAGCAGAGACGAGCCCAGCATGGAGCTTAAACATCAGACGAGCTTAAGACATCTACAGGAAGAAGATGGAGAAACATCTGGGGCAGAACAATGCTCATGGTGCATGGAGAGGCCTCAAGAACATCACAGGTCACAGTGGGAGGAGTGTGGCCTGTGAGTCTGCTGAAGGGGACCATTCTTCTTCCGGCTCTTGGAGAGAACAGACGCTTTTTTTTTCTCCTCTCCCTCCCTCCTCATCCCAAGGCTCTTTGTCCTGTCGTTGTGTGCACAGCACTTTCTGCATTTTTTTCTGGAAACTGGAAATTATTAAAAATGGATCTGGTCAGTTGGTCTCTCAACGCGATTGAAATTTTTTTTCGATAATGAGAACGGGAGAAGGGGCTCCCAGAAGCCCCTCTGGGACAGAGCCAGCTGTGTATGTCATGGACTCCTGGAAACAGTGGAACATGATCTGCCTCTCTCAACTGTCTGTAGAGGATTCCAAAGATGTTTCGATATTCGTTGTTTTGGTTACGGATTCCTGCTGTTTGGCCTGAGCGGTTACCTGGCTTACCGGAAAATTTACGAGCTTTCAAAGAATATTGGCTCAATCCTGGAGCTAAGGGATGGAATGCATCGTGCTGTGAACGCACAAACTCATAATTGTCGAGATGAGTCGTAAGCTTGGAACTTTGGCTGAGATTCAGGCTCTGGCACAGAAGGTGGATTCCATCAAGGAGCAAGTTGACGGATCAGCATGGATTGGGAGATTAATTACGCCATTACTGGATCTAGAGGGGTTGAAGACCAACAGAACACTAAGACAGAGAGGAAATTATCTCTGTCTGTCCCCAAACAATTCTTATCTGAATCTGGTGCCCTTGGAGCCTGTGAGGCTGAAGTGAAAACTCCCCTCAGAAGAAATGTGGAATGCTGCCGTTGCTATGGAAACTCTTTCTCCCTATCCCAGTCTGGGTGTGACTGCAACCGGTGATGGCTGTGGAACCGTATCTAGGTGTCAATGTGCCCTCTAACCCATTATCTCCCTTCCCTGTCCAAACGGAGGTGATGAGCGCTGCCCTTTGCGGCTGCACGCACTGAAGTGAGGAGAGTCCCAACCCTACCTCCCCACGTAGTGGACACTTATGTAATGTCTGAAGTCTGTGTGCATATCTGTCTGAGGTGTTTTTTTGTATAACAAAGCTACCCTCTTTGTTGAGGGTAACTCTGAAGTGCCTTTTTTTCCCTCCCCTTGACTCTATCCTCATATAAACTCTCTTGATCTATTACGATAGCGCGACTCGAGTTGCGATTGACTACAGTCACCAATTCTTGTCATGTGTCTATGTCTATGTATGTATTTCTGATCTCAGAATTGTGTGTATTGAAACTCTAATTTCCCTCTGGGATTAATAAAGTATCTTTGAATTGAATTGAACTGGGCCAACGAGCTTAACCTGTTTTTTAACAAATTTGACTCCACCCCCGCTACAACAGGGACTACCACCACCACCCTCCCCCCATGGTCTTGCACATGTTCATGTTGAGCCTTTGGTGGGAGCAGGTCCCCATCCTGTGGAAGACCTCATGTGTGGTTACAGTTCCTAAAACATCCCATCCCAGGGAACCAGACCACAACGGACCTGTCACCTTGACCTCCCATCTGATGAAGACCATGGAGAGACTCAATCTCAACCATCTACATTCAGTGGTGAGCCCAGAAATAGACCCACTGCAATTTGCATATAAATCAAAGATGGGGTGGAGGGTGCCCTCATCTACCTGCAGCACCGGGCTCTGGCTCACCTTGAGATGCAAAAAATCACTGTGAGAATCATGTTCCTTAACTTTTCAAGTGCTTTCAAGCAGCCATGTCTACTGCAGCAGAAGATGAGGGGTGCAGGAGTGGATGAACATCTGACTGCATGGGCCATGAACTACCTGACCACAGTATGTGAGGCTGCACAACTGTACGTCTGAGGTGGTTGTGTGGTAGTACTGGAGCTCCACAGGGTATGGTTCTCTCTCCTTTTTCTCTTCACCTTCTACACCTTGGACTTCACCTACAACACCAGCATCTGTCACCTCCAGAAGTTATCTGATGACTCAGTCATTGTTGGCTGTGTGTCTGGGGGGGATGGCCAGGAGTACAGGTCAGCCATCTTGGACTTTGTGGACTGGTGTAAGTGTAACCACTTTCGCTTGAACACCAGTAAAACAAAGGAAATGGTGACTGACTTCCAGAGAAACACTCTTCCTCACTCACCAGTAAACATCCAGGGAGCAGACACTGAGGTGGTGGATACCTTTAAGTACCTGGGTGTTCACCTCAACTGCAAACTGAACTGGTCCAACAACACAGAGTCTGTATACGAAGGGCCAAAGCCGCCTCCACTTCCTGAGGAGGCTGAGGTCCTCCAGAGTTAAATCTGCTACTAAAATCCTTTTCATCAGTCTGTGGTTATCCACTCTGCTGTGGTCTGTTGGGGTGCAGGCAGCTAGTTCACAAAGCTAACTTGGTTCTGAGCTGCCCACTGGATTCAGTTGAGGAGACGTGTGAAAGGAGGATTCGTGGGAAAATGACCTCCATCTTTAAGAAAAACCATCCCACCCACAGCATTCCACTGTGGAGACCAAGGACAGCTTCCTTCAGAGTCGGACTGAGACATCCCAGAAGTAAAACAGAACACTACCATAGGCCATTGATCCCCTCTGCAGTAAGCGTGTAGAAGTCCTCAGTTTAACTGGTACTGGCATTATCCTGGTACACAGTAACACCAATGCAATACTCAGTATGTGTTCAATACTGGAGGTATATTACTGTGTCCCTTACAGAACACTGCCTAGTTCTCGAAACACACGTTTTCTTTTTATTTGTTGTTTTTAGTGATTAAAGGTTACAATACTAGCTCACTGCCCTTGTGTGTTAACCTGTAACCTTGTTATTATTTTTCATCTTCCTTTTCTCTAAGTGAATGTGCTGCTGTAGCAAGTGAATTTCCCTACTGAGGGATCATTCTGTTCTATTCTATTTAGTGTCTTGTCTCCCACTCTGTTAATTAGTCTGACTTGCCCGTTGGTTACTATTGGTATAACACACACCTGCTCCATGACATTCCTTGCACCTCCCTGCTGTATTGATACCCGGTTCAGTTGTTTTGTTGGTTCCTTTGTGTTTTCATCCTTGCAATTACGTCTAGTAAAATGTATGTTTGATCCTTGATGTGCTTGTTTGTGTGATAAAATACTAAGTTTACTTACCTGGCTGCTTCCTGGATTGCTTGTGTTTGGGTCTTACCCCAACAAAAACTTTATGACATAATCATAATATGAAATTGTCATTTAAAACATTTAATATCTATAATTGGTTTGTCTTTGTCTGGTAGTGACATTTGTTTGCTGATTTGAACCATTAAAGGGTGACAGGAAACTTATAAGGGAAATACTTTTTCACAGCTCTGTATCTGTATTGCCCATTCCATGAATACTTCACAAGTAGCTAACCCAATTCAAGGCAAACAATTCAAAATAAGACTGTTAGATTATCAATCCCTAACCTGGTTGCTTATATCTTCATTGTTGCGGATGTAGTCCTCAAATGAGACCACGGGCTCCCAGGGGTCATTCTGAGTGTAAATGCTGCTGCTTGTGGCTTCACTGTCTTTATGACGTGTCACAGCCAGGGGATATCTGAAGGAAACAGTCAGGTGTCAGTCAGTCTTTTTAAAAGTAAACATAAAAAGCTGCTAATGACATTTACTAATCCCAGAGTTAAGTGGTCATTTTAAACACAATCTTCCCCATCTGAAACCAGTACCAAATACTCAAGATGCAAATGTACCTGGCCCAACTGATGCCAACTTCTTCTTTCCAGCCTTTGGGGAGGACGCTGTGGGCATGTGAATTAAACTGAATCCGATAACCCCTCTGGTGTCCCCATTTATTTTTATCATTAGGATTGTAAAAGTGCAGATATCGAGGAAACTTTTTCCCAAAGCGGAAGGCAGCAGATCGCTCAGTCTTGTGCTCGTTGCGTTGGAGTTTGGACTGGACGATGAAATTCTGCTTGCTCCATGGATTTGTGAAGTTGACATATTTCAGATCCAGCGTCTCAAAGCTGTTCTCTCGACCTGTGTCACAAAGAGTTTAAACATATTACTGTGATATGATAAGATATCGCTAATTGCAATGAGCAGTTCTTCATTACTTTCACTGATGGATATAAAATATAAGTTTAGGCTGAATGAGACACCATTGTCCTCAAATGGTTCACCTTAACTGAACCTTAACTCTCATGAGGAAACACATGAATAGCAACATATTAGCGAGTTTTTATGATATTTTACCTGTAATCTGGTATGGCTGATTCATTTCCAACACATAGTCTAGACACCAACACGTGGCTACTAACTGCTTGATTTAAATGAGCTACAGTGCACAGCTGCCCAGGGACAGACTGACAGAAGTGAGGCTGCTGCATACAGGCACCACCTGTGTTCAGACCTGGAACCTTCTGATTACTGGACAACCTGCTCTACCTCCTGAGCTTCTGCTGTCCCTAACGGGGCAAGCACATAACTCCTGCCACCACCACCCTAGAATGTCTGATTTTGTTGGCAAAAAGTCATGAACCACTTGGCAGATTGTTTTCAAACTTTTAAGAAAGCAATCACTGCACATTAGGGCCTGCACGACTTTATTTTTTTTAAAGTCGACAGTCAAGTAATGAAAGTCGAGTCGACTTCGACTAGTCGTTGATGACGTCATATGCCGGAAGCGGCGGCGGGGGGGGGGGGTGTCGGTCGGTAGGTTCGCTGGAGTTTTTGACAATTAAAATTGCGCCCACATTTTCAAAGTTAACACATCTCTTTTAACAACGGTAGTTTCTGCATCCTACTTCAGTCCTCTCCCACCTCCCCCTGCGCAGCAGCCGCAAACTCACCGATGTGCCTGCAGCCTTTCCTGCTGCTCTAAACATTAAAATAATTATTTCATTTTCTGTTCCTCACTTCTGATTACCTTCAATGGTGTCTGTTTGTTGCAACTTGCAACCACCAGGTACAAAAACGAACTTGTTTTTATTTGACTATTTTTCTGTCCTGTCTGTTTATTGCCTTCCTGCATCTCCTCTCAATCCTAAAGAAAAACTGCTACCTGGGTTCATTTATATTCACCTTATGAGTTACCTTTGAACTGCAGTTCTAAAAGATCTACCGACCGCAAAAACAGCGGAGCGCTCGCTGTTTGGCGGCCGTATCAGTGATCAGTGCGTCGGAGGACAAGGTGATGCGCGCAGCGCCCCGCTCCACAGCATGCAGCGAAACGCATCAGGCGCAAATAAAAGACAGAAAACATTAAAGGAAATGAACTGACATGAACGATCGCGTGTTAAATTAGTTTTTGAGGTGGCGACACCTGATTGTTACTGTGGCCGTGCTCAGGAGGCAGATCTACCGACCGCAAAAACAGCGGAGCGCTCCCTGCTTGCCGGCCGGCTACAACGGGACCGTTTTTGCTGCGGAGTTCATGCCGGAGCGGAGTGGAGATAGTGGAAACTTGGGGGTGTCACCGGAGGACAACAGGTGATGCGCCTCGCTCCGCAGCAGCGAAATGCATCAGGCACAAATAACAGACAGAAAACATGAAAGGAAATGAGCCGACATGAACGATCGCGTGTTTAATTTGTTTTTGAGTTGGTGACACCTGATTTGGCGGTGCTCAGGACGCAATGTCTGGAGCGCACGTCAATGATCAGAGCTTTGCATGCGCAAACTGGTTAAGATTAGGATGGGGGTGAGGGGAAGGTTAAATTGCAAAAGGGAAAAGCTCACAGGTTAAATGTCCGTTTTACCGCCGGTGTCAGTACCGCACAGCGCGTCGCCTCCGCCTCGATCCAGACGCGCAGGGGCTCATCACCTGCTGTCCGAGGACTGCATCTTGTCAGTCATTATCACGTGACAGCGACTAGTTGATGACAGGCATAAAAAGTCACTACAGAGCCGTGAAGTCGACTAGTCGACTAGTCGACTATTTCGTACAACCCCTACTGCACATACCTTATGCAATTACCCTGGATTCAAGATGGCTGCCACACCTAATGGGCAATAGCAAACACGAAAATTGCTATGGTAGGGTCACAGATACTAAGCAGCAATCTGAACTTCTGATTTTGTAAGATCATGCATAATCATTACATCAACTCCATAAGTTCTCAACATAAAAGTATGTTTATTAAAGGCTACTGGCCCTTTACTTTTATCTAGGAGCCATGGCTGGATGTAATCTGATACCAAAATCTAAAACTTAGATATGGATCTAAAACACAAAACTGTATCAAAACACTTACCAGCAATATCCAGGTCCACTTTGTAATGAATAAGGTGTGTGTGCAGGTTGCCCAGCACATAGTTGTATACCTTTGTGCCATAGTCAAGTCCCTGAGGTGTAAAGAATGTGGCATGGATATATCCAGTAGCACTAACCTTTACCTCTACAACTCCATTCTGGTAGAATAGGAAGTCCCAAATGTAATCATAGTTGTAAACTGTTGAGGTTGTTCTCATTACCAGTACAGTATTCTCTAAGCCGCCAAAGAAGTTGTATCCTCCCTGAAAATTTGAATTGAAATGTCTTCTCAGGGGCATTGCAGTGGTCATCTCAAAAATACAGAGAGCATTTTTGTGAAGCACAGGTTTGTCTGTGTCAAAGAAGTGATGAAGGTCAATAAATGTGGCAATCTCAGGACAGTCAATACCAGGTGCCAGCTCATAAGTGGAGCTGCCCATCGCCCATCCTGCATCTATGTATTTTGTTTGCATAGCAGCAGGAGTATCACCAGAATAGAAGGCGATCGCTTCTTGGAGGCTGATCTCATAGGCAATTCTTTCTCCGTTAAAACGCAAATCAAAGACTTGGAGGCCAGCTGATGAGCGGACTCTGTAGGCAAAGGACCAGCCAAAATATTCCACAAAGTTGTGATTGATGTGATAGCGATGCCCCTGAGGCTCAACAAGCTTTGGCCCATGAATATTAGTGGGTGTGTTGCTTTGACCCCGCGGTACATAGGTAGAGTACAGGTCATTATCATCATGAACAGGCAACTGGAACTTCTCTACTTCTCCTGATTCATACTTGTCTATCAGTTCCTCAACACTGTCAAAGTACATGCTGTTGTACCAGACTTTCTCAACAGTCCACTTGTCTGGATCCAAATCCTGATGATTGATCAGCACCTCAAATCCAATCGGATGAATGAAATAACCCTCCACAAACTTCTGCAGCATGATCCATGTCCTCCTCTGACCTGGAGCCAATCCACGGGGTGCAATGTCTGAGAACGTCAGGCAGCGGTTAGTACAGTTAGTGTAGGAAAAGCCTCCAGTGCTCTCATAAATAAGCTTTTGAGCTTTAGTTGCGATCTCCTCCAGCTTATTTTCAAGATGAGCGTACTCTACATTAGTGATTGGTCGTGACTCAAAGAGAACAGGTTTGCTCCCTTTGAATGTCTTGACCTCATGATAGTTTGGGAATGGTATGGGACCCACAATGTACTCAGTAATGTTGGGCTTAATTTGGTTCCCAAACATAATAACCACACGAGCTTGTCGGGGGGGTTTGGCATGCCCACGGTCCAGAGCTCTCAGAGCTTCATGTTTCCTTGGCAGGTGAAGTTCCATCAACAAGATGCTGTTCTTCTTCAGGGATTTACTTCGAGCATCAGTGAGCTTCATCTCTGGGATTTCATGTAGATAAGCCCGGACAGCTTTCATCTCACTCACTGTAAGGTCAGCAAACATGGGGGCACCATGATGAGCGTATTCTCTAGATTTGGAAGCACTAGAGCCAGCCAAGCAGATCAGCTGCAGCACAAAGATAAGCTTCATGGCTGGAATAAAATGAAAAAAAAAATTACATTCAGTTAATAGACAATAACATATCTTATGAATGTCTTTTGATCGTCAATACACCCCAATACTAACAGTTAAAACATCAAACATTTTATTACTAATGACCCATATTTTATTTAGTTTTAAAATTTCAAAATGTTTTTACAATGCCAATCCTTTCAGCTGTTTGACCTTTTACTCTGTAGGGTCAACTTTAACCTAGACACTTAAATCCAAAAATAAAGCAGTCACAAGTCGATTTTACTACTGAGTGCCTTTGTGTAAGAACTGTGTTCTATAAATAAAGCAGTCTTGTCTTGTCAAGTTTTTTAGCTGTATTTATTTAACCCAGCTTCTCGAAACCTTTTATCATTTTTCTAAAATCACAGGTTAAAGTTAAGGTACGACTTGGGATTTTCAGAAAAATTCATAATAATTATATTGGGAAGAGATTGGAGCAACGGCCACCCCTTGCTTCATTTCAGGCCTTGTCCTGACAGAACCATAGGTCCTATAAAAATGAGAAGCATCCTGGTGTAAAGCTGATAGATATTCCTACATTTTGAGCCATAACACATAAATGTACTCCAAAACTTGTACCATTCGTTGGTTTGAGAATGTTTAAATTTAAAACATGTTTCTTCCTACTCTAAGTTCATGTGACCTTGAGTGGAGCTGAACATTTCTTTATAGACGAAAATCTTCAATCAAATTTCTGCAACAACCACATATTTTAGAGTGCACTAATTAATTTATCAAAAGCAATATGGCTGTTATGTCAGTGTTACATCCAACAGTTTTGCCCGGATGCCTGGAAGGCCCCGCCGTGTGATTACAGCTCTGTTTTCAGTGGATGCATGTTTCAGGACCTTGGACAGCTCTGTGCTAGAGCCTTGACGGACCGCGGCTGTGAGTTGTTACGCTAATGAGGACGCCAACAAAAGAGAGTTCATGAGAAGAGCAAAGGAGGAGACGAGAGCTGAGGAGCGAGAGAAACAGAGAGCGAGGATCTGAGAGAAAATGAAAGTTCCTGCACTTGGAGATGGACCTGATCAAACAGATGAGGATGGAGAGATGAACCTGAGACGCTGGAGTTGAGAGACGACCTAGAAACCTGATGGATCTCCAATGCTGATCCCTGAGCTGAACGGGAAGCCTGCTGCTTCCCGTGTGTGGTTATGACACCCCAGAGGAAAGCTTCTGGCCGATGAGTTGGGATTATGGTTTTTAGACGGTCTCTGAGTAAACTGGTGCTGTGTGTGGTATTTGCCACCAGACTAAAGCTCTCCATAAATATCAAGTAAACAGATGTCCTTGTGTGGAAGCTGCTGACTAGAATTCAAGCCCTTCTTGTGTGCTGTCCCTGCTGGGAACTGGGAGAGTAAATAAGGAGAAGTCCTAGGCAGAGTCGGGAGTTGTTTTTTTTTTTTTTTTTTTTTTGTAAACCCTTTGGAGTAATCTCCTGAAAAGGAGTTTGGCCCTCTGATTTGAAGGGGATGTTTGATCCCTCTCTCGTGGGGGTTTTAGATGACACGCTGGGATTCGAGGCCATGCATCCTCCTTCTCTTTGTTTGTGTAAATAGCTCTTTTTGTTCTCTTCAGCTCCTGTGGGTTGATTTCTGTTATTAATTAAAATACTGTTCATTGTTTACTGAATGTTTTGACCCTTCCCCTGAGCTTCAGGGATATTTTTGGTTATTTTTGTCACCCAATGCTATTGCAGGAGATCATCCAGTAGAGCTTATAAAAATAAAAAGCTGTTTAAATAACCTTAACTGCCTCACCTTTTGTTATGTTTCGACCCCATACCCTCCTTGACATGGGGGGGTTGTAACAGTCAGCTTCAAGGGAATGTCTTTGTTTAAGCTGTAGGTATTACGGTTCTTTTGCTACGAGCCTCAAAAGCAGGAGTGAGCCAGATTTTCATCTACTGGGATCCATTAAAAACAAAAGGTTGTGGTCGGGACAGCAGCAGTCTTTGCTTCATATCTCCTAAAAAAGTCAATTTAGGCACCCTAAAATTTACAGATTACCATCCAAGATTTCTGCCACTAACAGTTTTCAAATTGTTGGATAAGATGTAATACTTTTTGAATGGGAATGAGAAGTTTGAGATCTCTGACCTGACATCTGCCTACCTACATGTAGTTGGTCATTAGGTGTGAATGTAAACGATGTAAAGATGGAAGGCCTCTCCTTAAACCAGTCATGAATTATTTGTCTGTCTGTCTCTGTGGCTCCCTTATTTTGTATTTCCCCGTCTCCCTCAATAATTTCCCTGTCTCTGTCTCTCTGACTCCCTCCCTCAAACATTTCCTAGCATTTCATCACAAATTTAAAGTTTTTTTTATTTTATTTTAGTTATTTGATATAAACACAACCTGATCTGATTAGCACATCCTGACAGATTGTACAGTGGTTAAGGAGCGAGGCTTTAACCCTAGAGGGCTGGGTTCAAATCCAACCTGAGATAAGAGGTAAAGAAATTACATTTTTTCTTGACTAAAATTTCTCCTTAAACCACATAACTTCAATCACTATCTGTCTATCCGTCTGTCTATGTGAAGTGGTCTTGCACATGTTCATCCTGAGCCTTCGGTTGGAGCAGGTGCCCATCCTGTGGAAGATCTCCTGTGTGGTTCCAGTTCCCAAAACATCCCATCCCAGGGAACCAGACCACCACAGACCTATTGCCTTGACCTCCAATCTGATGAAGACTATGGAGAGTCTCATCCTCACCTATCTACGGGGTGACCCCGGAAATAGACCCATTGCAATTTACATATGAACCAAACATGGGGGTGGAGGAAGCACTCATCTACCTGCAGCACCGGGCCCTGTCTCTGACTGGGATTCAAAACAGCGCTGTGAGAATCTTGTTCTTCAACTTCTAAAGTGCCTTCAACACCATCCAGCCGTGTCTACTGCGGCAAAAGATGAGGGGTGCAGGAGTACAGGTCAGTCATCATGGACGTTGTGGACTGGCATGAGCATAACGACCTTCGCTTGAACACCAGTTAAAGGAAATTGTTATTCACTTGCAGAGAAACACTCCTCCTCACTCACCAGTAAACATCCAGGGAGCTGATATGGAGGTGGTGGATACCTTTAAGGACCTGGATGTTCACCTGAACAGCAAACTGAACTGGTCCAACAAAATAGTTGCTCTGTACAAGAAGGGCCAAAGGTGCCTCCAACTCCTGAGGAGGCTGAGGTCCTTCGGAATTAATTCCCAGCTGCTAAAATCCTTTTATCACTCTGTGGTTGGATCTGTTATCCACTCTGCTGGTCTGTTGGGGTGCAGGCAGCTCTGACCTAGACCAGAAGAGACTGAACAAGCTAGTTCACAAAGCTAGCTCGGTTCTCAGCTGCCTACTGGATTCAGTTGAGGAGACGTGTGAAAGAAGGATGCTGGGGAAGATGTCCTCCATCTTTAAAAATAACCCTCCCATCCACAGCATTCCACTGTGGAGACAATGGACAGCTCCTTCAGAGGCAGACTCAAGCCCCCGCAATGCGGCTCAAAAAATGAGGCCAACCCGGAAGTACCAAAAATTGCAGTTCCACCCTCATCCGCTAGGGGCTGGTGTCAGAAGCGAGCAAATTCTCATTGACACCCATGTTAAAAATACCAATTTCACAGCAGAAATAAACATGTTTACAGCCTGGTACCAAAACATGTTTTTTGTTTAAATGATCTAGTTTACACTCATGACAACTCTGAGGGGGGTGAATTTTTTTCTCACTCTTCTGTTTAAGTGTATTAAAAGCCTAAAAGTCTGAATAATTAATAGCATCAGACCCACGGGACCACAGAGCTAGCTCCGTGGAAAGGCCTCGGTAGAGCCTCAGTCTGGCCTGGAAACTGCTCCGGGATTTTGAGTCTCTGTGTTTGTGTATTCTTTTTTGGATAGTATTTGTGCAATTGTTGGACAAAATGACTTGCTGTGGTATTAATTGCACTAATAGAGCGTCCAAGGAGTCTCCACTTCATTTTTTTCGGCAAGTAAAATTATATTTATGTATTTTAGGTCACTGCCGAGCTGAGCTTAGATTTTAACATGTACTGTTTAACCATGAAATTTAAATGTAATAGGGTAAAACCCAGTGCATTTAACATAATGCTGCACTTTAGAAAATGGGTTGAAATATAACATGTTGGTGGAGCTGGGTTCCGACTATCGGCTTGTCGAGCTCTCGGGAGACCGATGTTTTCCACCCGGTTCTCTACTCCCAGCAGCTCGGCGCATCTCTGTCTGATCGCGGCTTCTGTCTGCTGCGCGGGCTGACGGCTTGTGGAGCTCTGGGATGGAAACCTTTCCACCCGGTTCTCCCCAGCGGCAGCTCTGCGCATCTCAGATCGCAGCGTTGCTTGTCTGCTGTGTGGCTGCCGGCTTGTGGAGGTCTCGGAGACCTCTGTGTTCCACCCGGTTTTACCCAGCGGTCAGCCCGGCGTATCTCTGACTCAGAGGCTCTGGTGTTGTGCACAGTTAACTCCGGTTGTAGCTAGGTTGCTACCTCCGTTAGCTTAGCTCCCACCTCCACATTAGCTTTGGGTTAGCTTCAGGTTAGCTAGTAGCTACTTGTAGCTAGTTCGACCGGGTGTGGTCAGTTGATCCCAGCCTTACAGCCCCACCCTCAGCTCCACCTCTCTTTCCTTTTGTGGAATTGTCTGGGCTTGACGGAACTTGTGACACATTGTTATTGGAGCCTATGGAAATGAATTGTCCAGTATTTATATGTCGATGGGCAGACTGAGACATCCCAAAAGTAAAACAGAATGCTACCATAGGTCATTCATCCCCTCTGCAGTAAGAGTGTAGACCTCATCAGCTTAACTGGTACTGGCATCATCCTTGTACATAATAACACCAATGTAATACTCAGTATCTGTTCATTGCTCATGCAGTACCAGATTTACATAGTATGTCTGAGTCCCTTACAGAATGCTGCATTGTTCTGGAACACGGTTAGTTGCATTAACCCGGTTCCGCAAGGCCATGTAAACACCAGCAAAAACCTGGTTTTGCTCATAACTGAGTTTTAAAAAACCAGGTTATTACCCCTGGGGTAACCCTGCTCAGCGCTGCTCACTGTCAGCCCACACATAAGGTGGACAGCGAGCTGAAGATGTGGAGAGGGGCTTGGAGCGCGTCCCAGAACCAGAACCATGCAGGAAGAGTCCTCCCACTGAAGCGAGTGTTTTCCAAACACTGTCTCTCAGAGAGACTTGTCACTTAGAAAATGTTCCCTGATTATGAAACTTTGGCTGAATAGCGCTTGTTCCTGTCTCCAATGTGGCGACACATCCATCAGCCTGTCTGAGGAAAAGTCCAGAATCCAGAAATATCCCCTTCAGCTCAGAAAGCTCCCATAGAGACATCTGACTAAGCACAAGCTATGTAATCGGGATATTAGAAGTTCCATGTCTACAGGGGTAACTCTTTCCTTGTGCATGCAAATGAGTTATTGTAGATTTTTCAGAAACTCAAATATTGGCCTTAACCTGATCAAAACCCAAATACTGGCTGTGTGTAAACTTAGTCAATGTAAACAATTTAAATATTAAAGGCCTCTCCCTATATCAGTTATGGATCATCTGTCTGTCTCTTTGCCTCCCTCTTTTGTCTCCTCTATACTGTGATAAATAATATATGCTTTTAGTTTCTGCAACTTAATTCAATTCAAGTTTATTTATAAAGTGCCAAATCACGACAAGACTCATCTCAAGACACTTCACATAATAAACATTCCATTACATGTCAGGTCATTTAGCCAATCAGAAAAAAGTTTATAATATAAGGAACCCGGCAAATTGCATCAAGTCACTGACTAGTGTCAGTGACTTTACACCAATCCTCATACTAAGCAAGCATAAAGCGACAGTGGAGAGGAAAACTCCTTTTTAACAGGAAGAAACCTCCAGAGGATCCTGGCTCAGTATAAGCAGCCATACTCCATGACTCACTGGGGATCGAGAAGACAGAGCAGACACACACACACACACACACACACACACACACACACACACACACACACACACACACACACACACACACACACACACACACACACACACACACACACACACACACACACACACACTTGAGAGCTAGAGGTGTATCAAATGTCCCACAGGCACGTTTTAATTATATATTTATAATTAATGTAAAATTGTTTAAATTTCATTTAGGTGGGCCAAATCGTTAATTTCTTGTCCAGAGTGTTACAACCCAAGGGGTAAACGCGCACACCTTCCTGTCTGCTTACCACATTACTGCTGTTCAGCTCTGTTATTTTCCTCTCAGGTTCAGCTCAATGCAGCGAAGCCTGCTGCTCCACCCAGCTGCTCCCCATCAAGCTAATCAGCTGCAGCTGCTACTTAAGGAAATGCTGAACTCTTTTTCAAGGAGGGTTTGTGGAGTCGAATGGAAGTTGAAAGAGAGAGTAAAGAAGTGAAGTAGAGGAGTTGGTTGAGAGCTCAGGTGTTGGATTAGTCTCCTTTTGAGTATTTGGAGACTTCATTCAACTTAGCTGCTTTTGTTTAGTCTGTTTGGCATTTTATTACACTTAGTTAAACTGATAGCCTTCATCTTTGGTGTGTTCTTGCTGTGTTGAGTTTCAAATTCCATCTTTTGTCACGATCAGAACTCAGAAGACCCATGATGATGCCAAACACATTAAGAGTTAAATAAAAAGTCTTTATTAGATGTGGCGTTACCAGAAGTCTGAGGTGGGAATTGTCAAATGCCTGAAGTCCAGTGTCAAGTACCCACAGTCAGTGATGTTCAGGGGTGCCATGTCAGCTGCTGGTGTTGGTCCACTGTGTTTTATAAACGGCAGGGTCAGTGCAGCTAGCAATCAGGAGATGTTGGAGCACTTCATGCTTCCATCTGCTGAAAAAGCTTTATGGAGATGAAGATTTCATTTTTCAGCACAACCTGGCACCTGCTCACAGTGCCAAAACCACTGGTAAATGGTTTACTGACCATGGTATTACTGTGCTCAATTGGCTTGCCAACTCTCCTGACCTGAACCCCATAGAGAATCTGTGGGATATTGTGAAGAGAAAGTTGAGAGACGCAAGACCCAACACTCTGGCTGAGCTTAAGGCCGCTATCGAAGCATCCTGGGCCTCCATAACACCTCAGCAGTGTCACAGGCTGATTGCCTCCATGCCACGTCACATTAAAGCAGTCATTTCTGCAAAAGGATTCCCGAATCCTGACCAAGTATTGAGTGCATAACTGAACATAAGTATTTGAAGGTTGATTTTTTTTAATTAAAAACACTTTTCTTTTATTGGTCGGATGAAATATGCTAATTTTTTTAGATAGGAATTTTGGGTTTTCATGAGCTGTATGTCAAAATCTTCAATATTAGAAACAATAAAACGCTTGAACTACTTCAGTTGTGTGTAATGAATCTAATATATATGAAAGTCTAATGTTTATCAGTACAGTACAGAAAATAATGGACTTTATCACAATATGCTAATTTTTTGAGAAGGACCTGTATATATCATCTACATTTTAGAAACTCAATGGTTAACAGAGTGTTTTAGCTAGGTTTTAGCTCCATGGAGACCTGGAGCTCAAATGTCAAAATAACGTATTCATAAACCTGGTTGCTCACACCAGAATGAACACACTCACTTTAACTTTCGTCAGGCAAAATACAAACGAGTTAAGTTCAAGTTCACAAAAAAAAAAGAAATAAGTTTGAATAATCATTCAGGGAATGAGTTCGGGCACTATACTATTCAGAGATTTATTGGATGAAATATCAGTATACAGCAACCATGGTCAACAACACCACCGACTGCATTCTTCCTTCATACAATGTGAGTACAGTGGAATTTTATACTCGTCTTTTTGCATGGCTCTGCTACTATCACACTGGCTTATAGTCAAGCAACCAACTCATTGGTATAACAACGCTGCTCCCTGGTTATCTCAGCCACCTCTATCTAAAGCAATGACAATTGGGGTTGTCTCTGTTCTCCACATACCTGTTAGGGTGAACCAGGATTAACTGGATCAATGGAATTGACACCCTGTGGCTCCTCTTTGAAATAAACTGCCATGCAAGGCACCTTAGAGGAATGAGAACACCCTTATGGCTGCTCACAGTCAGCGCTGTAGTTCTTATGGCAATCAGTATCCTAATCTACTTAAGATGTTGTGCCTTGGCCCTCCAGAAGCAAGGTATGCTGGCTTGTTAAGTTTGGGTCAATTGTTCTCTGGGCACAGGGGGTCTTGTCCCTGCTGTACTAGTGTAATGTCGTGTTCGAGCTGGCCATCGTGCTCTGGTCCTTCTCCCTGGTTGGCGGCACACTCCAACTAAGAGCAAACCACCACAGTCTAGACCATGAAGTTGTCTGGACACAGCCTTTGGCTGTTCTGCAAGTTGTGCTGCTCAGAATTTTAAGAGTTATTGTCACAGAGATGTTTGTTCTAATAATTCACGCTGGCGCATCGAAGGCTGCAGTAAAGTGAATTTTTTACAGTTGCCTATCCCACCATTTATGGTAACAGAAATATCTTTTCAGACAAAATACACAGCACTCCCTCTGAGAATGCACTGTTGTCTGAATTCCTTCTCAGCCAGTGAAAAAAACTCAGCTTCTGTCGATGAATCACTGAGTACTTTGAAGCTTTTTCTCCACTCCTAATCACTTCCTTTTTTAACATCTTTTTAACATCACACCAATCTAGAATGTATGTATGTATGTGGATCATCATCGTCAGTGGTAGAGTCGTGTTGCTGTTAACCAGTCAGAGGAGAGATGTCCACATATCAGAAAATAAGACTCCACATCCTGTTGTCTGAACCTCAGCTGTGATGTGGCTTACTTCTATGGTGTTAATTGGGTCTCATTTGTTTTCCGCACACGCATGTGAAACATTGAGCACATTTGCACACTGTGAGAGAGCAAACTGTGTCTGCAAGTCTACAAGGATGTGCACAAGTAACAAACCTGGGTGGCATGTTGGCCTAGGAGCACATGGCAGACACAAACGTGCTGCAGAATTTTGACACTCTGGGGGCGTGGACTGTGGCTGCTCTGCCCTGACCTCTGATTGGTAGGTTCACTCCTCTCCCTACGTCCTCCCTCATTGGCCCATTGGCTTCCTCAGGGCTGTTCCAAACCTTTGTCTGTAAAAATCAAGTGTTCATGTTTATTTCTTAATGTTTATACATTTAAAACACTTTACTTTATTGAAATGTTAATGTTTAAATTACAAGTAAAAAATATATGAATTTGTTTCCAATGTGTTGTGGGATGACAGGAAGTTCTGTTTTATCCGAGAGGTCAGTGAAGTACACACGGCTAGGGGGGTCAGTGTTATTTTATCTAATGGGTGCTATCCGAGGAGTCGAATACTGACCTTTAAATGAACTCCAGGCTTTTAAATGAGCCGATTATTTGCTCCTCCCTCCTGCGCTGCTCCAAGTTGCAAATCAAGCGCTCCTACATTGTTGTGAACTGAATTACTTTGTTGTTATTTTTAACAGCGTTTCAGACCCCTTTCTTTACCTTTAAACCCAAAGCACCTAGCAAACAACATTTCTGAAAACTCTTAGCTACTTTCTGTAGAACGTTGTTGTCGATAATTTCTGCAGGTTAGAAGGAAGATTGGAAAAGTGAACGAAGTGCAGTAGGGAGCATCGACTCATCATGAACCTTCCTCTGTGGATCTCACTCGCTAAAACAGCCGTTTACAAGCTAACTCAAACTGTTAGACAAAGCAACCCCTATCTGAAGTGGATTTATATTTTATCAGAGATACAAATCACAGTTCAAATTATCTCTGAGCAACATGGTGCTGCTGTACGTACACACACACACACACACACCCAAAAAATGAACTCTGTCTATTGCTGCTTTTAATAAAGTGCATTTCGTTGTATCTACTTAATAAACTTGATTTTGGAAAGATTGGAAATGTGCTTGAGCAATTGTAATGTAATATAGTTAATTTCTGTTTCTACACAAAACCATTGAGCTGTCAACATAACATTATTGAATAAATTCAAAGAGTTTTGTCCCTCTGCTGATACCGTATTGCTCAACGTTATGAGCTGCCTGCCCAAACAAAGGCCAATACGCATGTTCACTGTCCATGTGCGAGGTGCATTGTGGGTAGCCGTTTTTTTTTTTTTTTTTTTTTTTTAAGTTGATTATTTCTGTTTTGGTGAGTTTTCATGTGTTTAGTTGGGGGTTTTACTACTAGGGTTGGGTTTTGTTGGATGTTGTAGTTAGTTTTTGGGTGTTATTTTTGGTTGGTGTTAATTTAGCACCGTGAGTAAGGGTTCCATTCTGAGTAATGGGACCGTAGTGCCATTCAGGTGTTTCATAAAGTAGTCAGTGACATTCTCAGGTGTGACGCTGCGCTACGGCTGAAATTCCAGCACCACACCTACAAAGTATTATTTTCATATATTACATATGTTTGCACTGAATAGCCCTTTTGACAGGCTTCGCAGTATTTTTTTATCAAACTAGGTCTGTGGGCTTAAGTTGGACTTTATAACCATAAGCGTGAAACTGTGAGCAAGTGTGCTGGCTCTTTTGTTTCCCTGTCCTGTTCACTTTCTCTCTCCCTTTCCTTACAAGTTTTTTTAATCGCAATTTTTATTTTTGGTCATTTAGAAAATATTTTAATCATTTTTGAAATATTTTTATACTTTACTTTTTTGTTTTTGTGAAGCGCCTCGTGATTTTTATCTGGAGAGGCGCTATAGAAAAGATCGTTGTAATCAGAATCAGAAGGTTTTATTAGCAGATGTGCGAGAACCACAACATTAGCAAACTGCTGGGGTACTTGGTGCAAAAAAGGAAGTTTAAGTTAAAGATGAGAAAATATAGGATGTAAGAACATTATCATAATAAAATAATGACATAAGTGGCAATACTTGGAGGAACGGCTGTTATGTACAAGTCTGTGTAGGCACTGATCAGAGTGGATGAGTTCAGGTGCGAACACAACACAGGCTCATGTGACTGGGACCAGGCAACTGGAGTGGGCCGGTCTAGGATTGTCATTCATGAGTCCGAAGGCAGAAGCGAAGAAACTGTTCCTGTGGTGAGAGGTTCTGGACTGAATGGATCTGAGCCTCTTGCCAGATGGGAGCGAGTCAAAGAGACTGTGTCCAGGGTGACATGGTCAGCTGCTATCTGACCTGCACGTCTCAAGGTCCTGGAGGAGCACAGGTCCTTTATGGAGGAGAGTTTGCAGTCAATGACCTTCTCAGCAGAGCGTACAACACGCTGCAGCTTTTTCTTGTCCCTGGTGGTGGCTCCAGCGTACTACACGATGAATGAAGAGGTGAGGATGACTCGATGACTGCCGTGCAGAATTGCCTCATCGACTGTGCTGATAGGTTGAAAATCTTCAGCTGCCTCAGGAAGTTTATCCTCTGCTGGGCCTTTTTATGATGGTGGTGATGGTGGGCTCCCACTGGAGGTCCTGGGTGATGGTGGTGCCCAGGAAGAGACATGAGTCCACCATCATGATGGGGGTGTCAGACAGGGTTATGGGGGGTTGTCCACAGAGATGAGTCTGATGACGGTGGTGTCATCTGCAAACTCGATTAGTTTGACAGAGTCGTGGTTGGAGGTGCAGCTGATCGTGCACAGGGAGAAGATCAGAGCGGAGAGTACACAGCCCTGAGGGGAACCGGTTCTTCTTTTCTTTTTCACAAGGAATCAGGGATTGTGTGTGTGTGTGTGTGTGTGTGTGTGTGTGTGTGTGTGTGTGTGATTATCTTGTTTCTGTTCTTTATTCATTTCTTTTTCTCTGATTGTGCCCTGTGCAATGTTATGACTGAATAAATAATAGATCAAATTAATGTTATTTAAAGATTGTCATAAATAATCGTGATACGTGTTGTCATAAATGTGCAGCCCTAGCTGCAACAAAAGCTGTTATGGTTTAGCAAATGGGTGCTGATGTTGAGTGCTTTTGTTCTCTACATGAGCAGTAAAAGTCTTTGCTCCCGTACATGATTCCTATCTAGTTTCTCCGTGGTCCTCAGCCCATTCCATTCAGAGGTCCACAGGAGTTTGGTTTTCTGCTTTTTCTTAATCAACCTCACATGATAAATTAATATGATTTAAATGTATTTTTATTTTTATGTTTCTGGTGATAGCCTAACCCTGCTGCTTTCTTATGCTTCAGGCTAATCTTTTCATTTTTATATAGCTTTTTTTTTGTATAGATATACCTTACTGCTAAACTGTTCAAACCAAACTCTGCATCTGGCACATTCTTTTCCAAGATACCAATCCTAGAACTGGTCCATTCTAACCCTGAATCCAAACTGGAGGCATCAGCAGTGTGGAACGGCAGCGGGATTGTTTACTCGTGTGTTTAGCGATGCATCAATCCACACCGGGAGAGTCTGAGCCACGGAGCAGCTATGCTGTACTCACTGTCCTTGTGAGATCTAAAAAATCCCTTGAGCCTTCATAGGTCATGCTTTGTTTATGCCATCTGCCATTAAACCAAAAAGAAGAAGAGGAGAAATGTCTGCCAACATGATCAGCCCTATAGACCAGTGATTACCAACTCCTTTTTCAGCACGTTTTAGTTGTTTCCCTAATCCAGCACACTTGATTCATCTGTTCAGGCTCTGCATAATCCTGAATAAAACCAGTTGTTTTGGGAAAACAGTAAAACGTGCTGGATACTGGCCCCTGAGGGAGGGAGTTGGGGATTGCTGCTACAGACATGATGGATTCTATCTGAAGCAGTGGCGTTCCACTGCTGTTCCGTGTGTTCCTGAATTTTAGTTCTTTTATTCTGTAGTCTGGGTAAGGTTGTCGCGTGCCCGTCCCATTTACCGGTTCCGTTAGAACTTATGAGACGGTGCATCCATCAGGGTTCGAGTGGGGGTGTCGGCGAGTTTAATCGTACTAGACCCGGGTTTGGACCACCTAATTAGAACCGTGTCTTTTATTTTAAAGGTGAAATGACTTGCACAAATAGCAATCCTCAGAGTACTCCACTTCTTTTAAACTCGTTACCTTTTGGTTAAGATACTAGAGAGAAGTCTGGAGGCAAGCCAAGCCTCTCAGCAATTGTTTGGATTATCCGGATTAATTGCGCCTCTAACAGCTTATGTGGGAGGTTGGTAACTATAAAATGATTTATGCTAGTTGATCAGGCTATCATAAGTTTATCAATTTATTTATTAATCCAACCTTCCAGCTGGTAGAGACTTTTTCAACCTGCAATCAGAGCCAAAAATAACCTCTAATATTTTGTTTTTATCGCCCTTAAGACAACTCGTTACTCGCAAGGAGGGGGGAGTTAAAACTCCGCTTATCTTAAGGTTTCTTTATATTATTTTATTATAAACTGCAAAGTAAGTCCTGATAATTCAGAGACCTGTGATCGACATGCTTACCTCTGTGCAATTTATGGCCAGGGCCCCAAACGTGAAGCTTTAGAGAAAACCTGAAAGAATCAGGATTATGTTTCTTTTTCAAAAAAGGTTTATTACAAAATCAAAAATACAAAAATGGGTAAATAAAAAACAACTGCTATCCCCCAAGGAGGAATTAGTTCAAAATGATTAAATAAGAATTAGTTTACACTAGCTCCTGTCTTCTGAGAATCTCCTCAAAAACTCTCTCTGGAATCTCTAAAAAAAAGTCCGCCTGTCATCCCCCATCCAGGTTTGGACGGGGGATGACCCCTCCAAATCTGCTCTGTCTCTTCTTGTCGCCTGCCCCAGCTCTCTCTCTCAATTTTTCTCTGCTGTTCAGAGCTGTTCTTATATACCCTTCCTGGACCAGCTTAAGGTCATGGGGTCATTTACCAGATACACACTTTGTAGCTCAACACAAAACATTTGGTGTCATTTTCACTACATGCAGCATTCTTCTTAACACAGGTCATTACATCATCTTTTGCAGTATTCTTCAGTTTCTCTCCAATGTTCCCGAGAGGGCTTCTGGATCTGATGGGCTTGTCTTCACTCTGTTCTCCTCCAATCCCATCTTTCCAAGCCAGGGGTGGATCCAGGGGTGGGGCCAGCCAGCCTGACCTTTTGCCTAGTTCTGTCCTCTTGTCCCTGTGACCCTTGTGTGACCCTTGTTTCTGACCACAGTTTTTTGACCTGCAGCCCAGCTCCTGTCCTTTGGCTGATTTTGCTCGCACAAGCCAGTCCAGTGTGGCTCACCTTTTGACCCCGTACTTGCCACCGTCTTTGGCATGTGGGGACTCGCAACAAGGTAATATAGTTTGCCAGATTATTATTCTGTGCATCACCACCCCAACTCACTTGGAGAGTGGGCTAGAATCAAGATCATATGAAACAAGTAAAAAAACATTTTAAAAATCAGTGTTGGGCAGTAGGTAGCAGAAATGCACAGATTTGTTGATGGGCCACCGCCATTGTGGTCCTAGCCCTCGCTTCTTATTTCTTACATTTTCCACACCACCAGGTTCACTCACCATCTAAACATCCTTCAAACAAAAGCCTAGAGTGCTTTTAAAGATACAGATTTGACTCCTATATCCACAGAAAGAACCCATTAATCGTTCCTAGCTGTGTGCACTTCACTGACCTCTCGGAATAAACAGAACTTCTTGTCATCCCATAACACATTAGAAAACAAATTAAAATATTTTTTTTACTTGTAATTAAAACATTAACATTTCAATTATGCAAACCGTGTTTTATCTGTTCAAACGTTAAGAAATAAACATGAACACAAGTTTTTGACAAAGGTTATTTACAGCCATCGTGGTGGTTGAGCAAGCCAATGGGCCAAATGAAAGACAGCGTAGGAGAGAAGTGAACCTACCAATCAGAGGACAGAGCAGATCAATCAATCAATCAATTTTATTTGTAGAGCACCTTCCGCAATGTTATCAGAAGCCCAAGGTGCTGATCAGCATCATAAAAACATTCTCAGTACCTGGGCATAAGAGCAAGATAAAAACATAAAATCATAAAATAACAAGCAAGCAATATTACAAACACAGAAAGGTAACGGAATGAGACTAATCAATTAAAAACAAATGGTGGACAAAATAAGATCAAGCATCCTGATCAAAAAGAAGTATTAAAAACCATAATGTCAGGGCAATTTAATGAACCCTAGCGCTGAAAAGCAATCAAATAAAAATGAGTCTTTAGATGAGACTTAAAGCCTGCCTAATGCTCAATGGCAATTCATTCCACAGAGTTGGAGCCAAAACAGAAAATGCACGATAACCCCTCGATCGATATTTCGACCGGGGGACCACCAGAAGTTCCTGCTCGGCTGAGCAAAGAGACCGAGATGGAACATACTTGTGCAAAAGTGCAGTGATGTAAGAAGGGGCCTGGAGGGCCTTATAAACAACAGTTAAGATCTTAAATTTAGCTTGATATTGCACCGGGAGCCAGTGCAGATCATCCAGCACTGGAGTAATTTGATCTCGGCATCTAGTACCTGTCAGGAGCCTAGCCATTGAGTTCTGCACAAATTGGAGCCGTGCAACCGTGCACTGGCCCAGACCGGCATACAGAGCATTACAGTAGTCCAGACGGGACAAAAGCATGCAACACAGACTCCAGATGAGCTCTGGACAACAGAGGCCTGATCCTGGATAGTCATTTCAGATTAAAAAAACAGGACCTCACCACCGTATTTATGTGGGTGTCAAGATTAAGTGAGGATTCATTTTTTATCCCCATATTACTATTTTCTTTTCATGGGGGTCAATGGGCCAAGGTCAATATCAGCACCTGAGCCATTTCTTCTGCCAGGACGAAGTATTATGACTTCCGTTTTGCTCTCATTTAGGTGCAAAAAATTAGAAGCCATCCAACATGAAGATCAGCCACAGTCTACACCCTCAAAGTGTCAAAATTCAGCCGAGCGAGCCAAACCTCCAATTGGGGAGGCAAAACCTCCCGTTGAGAGAGCAGAACCTCCCGTTGAGGGAGCAGAACCTCCCGTTGAGAAAGCAGAACCTTCCGTTGAGGGAGCAGAACCTCCCGTTGAGGAGGCAGAACCTCCCGTTGAGAAAGCAGAACCTCCCATTGAGGAGGCAGAACCTCCCGTTGAGGGAGCAGAGAGGCTGCAGCAGCACGTTTGTGTCTGCCGTGTGCTGTTAGGCCAACGCGCCACTCAGGTTTGTTACTTGTGCACATCCTTGTGGACTCGCAGACAGTTTGCTCTCTCACAGCGTACAATGTTCTCATGCGATTTCACCTGATACTTATAGCTTCCCTCACACATCAAGTTCAAGTGCTCAATGTTTCACGTGTGTGCGGAAACCATGTGCACAGATTTCGAGACCCAATAAAAACCATACACGTCTCGTTCCTAAAAATGGTTCACTGGTTTTTTTCTTCCCCATAGTACAACCTACAAAGCCTTGATTTCTTCTAGAGACCACTGCAAATGTATTGATTAAATGAGTGTTCAACTACTTTAAAGGTGAAATTGGGGCTTTAATTTAAGCTGGATCTTTCGGAAACAAGATCTGGGAACTGTCTTATTTTGAAAGGACCGTTCCGGTAACTGTCTGCTAGGTTCTGGCAACTCACACGACCAGGGTCCGATTTACGGGTGAGCTAAAGGGAGCCCAGCTCACCCCAAATGATCACAGGCTCCCCTGGAACCCCCAACACACCCTGGGGGAGCCTGAAAAAGATCCTGGTTCTACTTATATTACATTATCTATGTGGACTCTCCAGGGATTATTTTGACCCGAGAGGCCAGAGCTCTGATCGTTGACGCGCTCCAGACAGATGCGTCCTGAGCACGGCCACAGTAACATTATCAAAGTGTCGCCACCTCAAAAACAAACTTAACACGTGGCCGTTTATGTCTGCTCATATCCTTTCATGCTTTCTGTCTTTTATTTCACCTTACTGGCAAAGCTCCTCAAATGCACCTATTGTGCTTCTCAGATGTCACCATTAAAACATAATATTGTTATGATGACGTTCAGACATCTGAGAAATTAGTTTACCTTCTTTCCTTTCAGCTTCACATCAGGAAACGGATACATGCAGAGCTGTCTCTTACCTGAAAAGCTTTAAAAACAGATCAGTCTGGTCCGTTGGCCTCTGCGGCTTTGTGAGTGTCTCTCTGATGAGCACGAGTTAGAACACTGCAGCTTATTGTATAGCTATCTTCCTTCTGGGCTGTAAAGACTCTGATTGGCCTATAAATGTGAAGCAATACCCAGTGCTCTACCAGAAGGTCGGAGAGTAAGAGATTACAGACACATACTGCTGTGTGAGGCATAAAGATAATAAAATGCAAAGATATTTCGATTTAAAAAGGAGATTCTAACACAAGATAGAATTGTGAAAGAGAGTGACTCAATGTAAAGTTGAAGACATGTGGTACATGAGAAATCCAGAAATATGTTCCAACGTTGTGAATGAAAGCATCTGCGTGTTCTGAAATAGACACATTTAAAACAACATTCTGCTAAATCTTCTGGGTTTCTGGAGAGCAAACACTACCCAGCCCTTCTGCAACACATCTTCATGCTTACCTTCCTCACTTTCAGTAAGGGCTTGGTTTGTGAAAAGACTATATGTTTTGTTATTTCAGATTTGGTCAGAGAGGTTTTGTGCTCCTAATTGCAACTTTTATATGGAAATAGCATTGACATGTCAAGATTCCTGGAAAAAAAATGTTTTAATATTTGTTATATAGTCATGACATACTGCTGTGTGTTTTTTGAGTACGGTTAGCATGCATGTGTGGATATGCATGAGTGTGTGCATCCATGCGTATGCACACGTGCGTAAATAGTTCTGTTCTTTCTAAAGCTGGAGGAACAAGTTGGCTCAAGTTTTTACAACTTGATGAAGGCAAGTGAATTTTGACCCTTCGTTTCTCTTTGAGTTAACTATTGAAACATTCACCTTCAGATAACATGGAGGCACTTATTAACAAGGCTGCGTAACTACTCTATATGTAACCCTTCATGAGTTCTCTGCAGTAGAAATTAATCTATATGTGCTTATTTTGTTACATTTATTTGTAAACCACTGAAGTGCTTTTAGGTTTTTAAAGTTTAACTCAAATACATCAGCTACAAAAAGAGCTTGACAGGTCAATATTAAGTAACTGTAATTGATATTATTGTTGAAATAAACTGGATGAATTGCATTTCTTGCAGAAATGCTGTTTGAATGCTGAATTCTGAAACTGATAACTGAAGTTGCTGATTAGCTGAAGTGAAGCTGAAACTTTTAAAATTAGCTACGTGTATTTGAAGATGTAGGAGCAAAAATCACTAAACACATGCTAATACAACCTGAAAAGTAGTGGAAAACTGGAGAAACCAACACTGGACAGCAGACAATCGTTGAAAAACTGGACATTTAAAACGTTTTAAAAGCTGGCATTTTATCAGAAACATTTTAATAATGGAAGTTTCACAATTAGTTGAAATGTTTGTTTGTTTGTTAGATTATTAAGACCCCTCATTGGCTGCTGACATACAGCCGCTATTCTTCCTGTCTAATGTCAAAATTATGTGATTTTGTATCAAGACATTTTGAAGCAGGAGACAAAACTGAAGCAATAAATCTTTCTCAAGAGTAATAAGCTTAAAACTCTTTTCACGTGTCTGAGCAGAACCTCCCTGAACCGTCTACAGGTGGTTCAGAATGCCTGTGCTCGGCTTCTGACCAAGTCCTCCAAACACACCCACATCACCCCGCTTCTCCTCCAGCTTCACTGGCTGCCAGTCAACTTCAGGGTTCATTTCAAGACCCTGGTTCTGGTCTTTAGGACCTTACATGGACAAGCACCATCTTACATTGGTGATCTTCTTAGTCCCTACACCCCCAGCAGGTCCCTGAGGTCCAGTGATCAAAGCCTACTGGTTGTGCAGCACCAGGCTAAAGACCAAAGGTGACAGATCATCTGCTGCTGCCCCCCCCCCCCCCCCCCCCCCCGAGCCTGAGATCAGTGGACTCAGTGGTCTTCTTTCAACTCCCCTGTTCAGGCTTTGGTGGGACCTTAATCACCACCCTCTCCTGGTTCTCTCTCCACTGATTTCCCTCTTTTCCTATTCATTTTCTCTCTCCCTTTCCTTACATTTTTGTTGATGTTCTTTTCTCCTTTTAAACCAATTTTTTAATCATTTTTGAAATCTTTTTATACTTTAATTTTTTTTGTTAAAATAATTAGTTTTGTTTTTGTGAAGCGCTTCATGATTTTGATCTTGAGAGGCGTTACATAATAGATCGCCTTCTTTTTCTTGTATGTCAAAAATAAATTGCCTCTGATTTCAATCATCAGTCGTGATCTGTGCCTTGGGTTATCTGAGTTGCTTGCTTCCCCTTGGATTCGGGGCAAACATTTATAATTTACCACATGTTTATTTTGGCATTTCTGGGGCAGGATCGAAGCAGGGGGCAGCACTCAGACCCCAGGTCTAGAGAAGGTCATGATGCCAGTTTTTCCTGGTTTACCATGGGTGCCTAAGTAGAAAGGGACTGAGAGTGAGTTAAAGTATGTGAACTGGAAGGAACAAGTGCAGGGACTTTTAAATTAACAAGAAATTTCAGAATCCACACAGGTAGACATAGGGTAGGGGCTTTGACTGGAGAGGCTAAATATTAAGTAAATGTTCTAGATGAGTGTGAGACAAAATCTGGCAGATTTTACCCATCTGGATACTCTATGGCAGGGGTGGGCAATTATTTTTTCCATGGGGCCACATGAGAAATAGAAAATATTGTGGAGGGCCAGGCCAAAAGGCTGAAGTCAATTATGCATAATATTAATGGTATTTCTTTAAAAAAAGCAGTAAATGCCATCGTTTTTTCAAGCTGGTAAGAGTAGACTATATGTTATAAATGAGCAAAAAGGAAAAAGTGAGGTTGGCTTACAAAAATGTTATTTATTCAAATTTCCCAAGGCAATGGTAAACAAAGTGCACATTTGGTTTTTGTTAAACATTTGTGACTTATATTAGTTAACAGTTTTAGTCACATTCACTCCAAAACACATTTTGAGTTTCAAATATTGTTGGAAAGAGGTTCTTAGCATTCTACAGACACACAGTATTGTCTGTAAAATAAAATCACTGAACTGTGATCTTGAGAAAGAGGTTTAAAAAAGTGTCCCAGTTCACTGCTAGTTGCCTACATTTGTGGTTCAAACACCTTATTTTGTGTTTTTAAGCGATTATTTTCTTATTCAATGAGAGAAATCTAGTCTCTGCTGGGCTTTAACGAGTGCATCAAAGTCAGGTTGAATGTCTGAGGTGGAGATGCGAAGCACAGCTGACAAATGATCATCAGTGAGAGAGGATCTTTACCTGGATTTTGTAAACTTCATCATTGAAAATGTTTGTTCACAAATGTAGGTAGAGCCGAAGAGAACCAACATCTTCTGAGCATGTCTCTTCAGGTTTGGAAAGTTCTCCTCCTTAAGAGAAGAGTAGAAATCCAGCAGAGATCCTGATTCTCTGCTTTCAAGTCCCAAACCCTCTCCAGCACTTTCCCCAGGCTGAGCCATCTGACAGCTGTGTGGAGTCCTCCAAAAGAGCGACACACTGTCTGTGATTCATTGCCCGCGCCCTGATGAAGTTTATTATTTTAGTAACAACATCAGTAACATGGTTGATTTTTAGCACTGACTTGCACAACACATGTTGGTGTATAATTCAATGCAAAAACACCTATTTTTGATCTGCATCGATTTCTGTCACCTTATCTTGCATGCGTTTCAAAAGTCCGACATTTTTCCCTGTAAGATTTGGACAACCGTCTGTTGTGACACCTGACAGTCTCTCCCATTTCAATCCCAGAGTGTCCATGCACGCATTTACCTCTGTAAAAAGATCACTCCATGTCGTTGTCCCTTTCATCGACCGCATTACTGCCAGCTCCTCTGTGAGCTCCGTTATCCCCCAGACAAATACGAGCAGCTGGGCTGTGTCGCGGACATCACAGCTCTCGTCTAAGGCCAATGAGAAAAAGTCAAAACTTGCCACTTCACGTTGCAGCTGAAGCTCCAGGTTCCCCACGGTTCGCCTGGACGGTGCGCCTTTTTTTTCAGGGCATATTAGTGCGGCAGAGTCCACCATGCACTCTTTGACAAACTCTCCGTCCGAAAACGGCTTGCTGTCTTTAGCTATTTTGTGGGATATCACAAAGCTGGTCCTGGTTGCTGCATCCCTGGATGTGTGAAGCTTAGTAAAACAGCCTTGCTGCTTTTGCAACTTTGCTAGCAAAGCTTCGGATGTCCGTGCCCTCTCAGCATCAGACAAGTTCTTGTATTTTTGCGAGTGTTTCTTGTCGTAATGCCGACTCAAATTGTAGTCCTTAAACACGGCAATCTCTTCCCCCGCAAACCAAACACACGGCTTTGCCTCCGACTTCAGTAAAAATAAAATACTTAGCAGTCCAATTTTTGTTGAAAATCCTGTATTTGGCATCTTTTTTTCTTTTTTCTTTCTTTTTTTTTTTTTTTTTTGCATGAGCGGACATTTCTGGGGCTACAATCACCATGTCAACCGCGGGCACTTGTTGCTATACGTATTGCATCATTGTGCACGTAAAAAACAACTTCAAAATAAAAGCAATGCAGCCTTAGCCCATGCATGAGGTAAAATGAGAAAATACATTTATTTTGTAATTTCCAATTAACCTTACGCGGGCCGGTCAAAGTCAACCAAAGGGCCGTATGTGGCCCGCGGGCCGTAAAATGCCCAGGTCTGCTCTATGGTGATAATAGTCCAGGTCAGGTTTTAGGTCACACTTGTTTTGTTGTAATCAGAAGCTAGAGGAGTTTGTAAAAGCTTTCACTCGAAGGTTGAGAGGATTGCGTTGCAGGTTACGGCAGCGCAGCCCTGCTGATGCACTTCTGAAGGAAACTTACTGAAACAGATGTGGCTTGGCCTGCAGGAGGGTCCACTGTGCCACACACTCAAAGCCTATTTTCGACACAAGCCTGAGCAGGATTTTTACAACAGTCCATCGACAGGCGCTGTTGCTTGAGGAGGAAAAGAATGGCTCAAAAACACTAAATGTTTTTAGTGGCTCCGCTGATGTCGTTCATTACCTGACCCATCTGAACTCAGCCTATTGTTTCCTCTGGTGTTCACGAGTGTGTGTGTGTGCGTGTGTGCGTGTGTGTGTGTGTGTGTGCATGGACGAGTGTGCGGGTGATTGTATGTCCACTTTGGAAGTTGGGTGCGGGAGGGGAACTGTAATTTTTAATTGTTTTATACTTGGGGAGGGGGATTGGGATGGGAATGTGGGATCTATGGGGCCATTTTAATCTGTAAAGCACTTTTAGTTGCATTTTTGGTATGAAAAGTGCTATATAAATAAAGTTGATTTGATTTGAAATGTGTTTTGGATTGGGTGAGTCCAAACAGAATAAAATAATAATAAAATATTGTCAGCTGCTAACGGGAAAGAAGCATATAAAAACAAAAATAATGTCATTGAACAACAAAAACGTGGCTAAAGAGGTCATTGATGAGATTAAGCCCCTTTTACAACTCCTTTATTTTTTTATTCTTTTTACCGTGTCCTGTCCGGCTGGGAAGCAACCAGAATTCATGTCTGAATGCCGAAGACGAGCCTTGGAGTTTTATTCTCACATGTAGACCTCATAGCTTCTGCGATAATGCCACTCCTGATACCAAAACTGTATTAGAAATATTTTCGATTGTTTTAAATACCAACGGACACAGAGACAGAAGTGTAAGAGAAAGGGGGAGAGAAGGGAGAGGTGGGGGAGGGGGATTCACAATAATAAATGATAAATAAGAATCTGCTTCTAGACCTGCAGAAAGAGAGAGAAAAAATAGGAACACACAAAAATACAACAAGACCCAAATATGACTGAACCGACTACATGAGGATACATAAAAGTAACTTTTTTTCTGAGAAACACACAGTAATAATTTATAGTGTATTTAGTGCCGACAACAGCCACCACACAGGTGATATGTTGAAAATGCCCAAGTCTATCTTTATGAGAGCTCCATGTGAGCACTAGGGGTTGTATCGACTAGTCGTTTTCACTGCTCTGTAGTGACTTTTTATGTCTTTCATCAACTAGTCGCTGTCACATGATAATGACCGACAAGATGAAGTCCTCGGAAAAGACAGCAGGTGACGAGCCCCTGAGAGCTGGGAGGCTATGCGCTGTGCCAGAGCGTCGGTATCTGACGCCCACCGTAAAATGGACATTTGACCGAATTGTGACCTTTACCCTCTTGCAATTTAACCTTCCCCTCACCCCCATCCAAGGCCGGATTAACCATATGGGCAACTGGGCAATTGCCCAGGGCCCATGAACTCTAAAGGGCCCAGGGCAGCAAGAGCACGAGCAAAATACTGTAGGCCTATCTGTAATCTCCCGCTTTATATTAAACTAGGGTGATCGTACGTCCTGTTTTCCCCGGACATGTCCGCTTGTCACTCTCTGTCCGGGACGTCCGGACTGGGGGTTCTTGTATTGATGAAAATGTCCGGCTTTTCGTCCAGGAGCAGGGATGGGGGAGCTGTATATCCTACACATCGAGGGGAGCCGGATAAAAGTTTTCTACCTATATTACATCATTTATGGACTCTTTTGAGCAGAGAGCACAGAGAGCGGCACAGCGATGATCGGCGCGCAGCGCTCCAGGCAGCTGCTTCCAGCGCGTGGTCCATTCTCAAAGTGGCGCAACCAAAAAACTATAATTAACACACGATCGTTCATGTCCTTACATGTTCTCTATTTTCTGTCTTATTTGTGCCTGAAGCGCTCTGCTACAGCGGAGCTCATCACCTGTGCGGTGGTGATTTCACCTCACTGACGCAGCATCGACGCGCACTCCGCTTTGCGGTCAGGAGATCCCTTTGATCTGCTCAAAAGTAACTGATGAGGTGAAAAAGTAAGAACCCAGGCAGCAGATTTTCTGGAGAATGAAAAGGAGATGCAGGAAGATGAGAGACAGAAAGGACAGGACAATAGTTAAATAAAAACAAGAAAACAAAACAAAGTGTTGAAAAGTAAAATGTAGGTAGATTTATCTCCACTACACGTTTTTACCTGCAAAACAATAAGTTACACACGTAATATTTATACATCTGATACAATTCAGATCACCTTCATAACTCAGTCACACACCCAGGGCCGTTTCAAGGCATTTTGGGGGCCAAGGCTAAATGACCCCCCCCCCCCCCCCATAACTGGGCTCCCCTGAAGCCTCTGTGTAATTCATACCCTGGCCAGGAGTGTTAGTTATACAGTGTTTGTAAAAGCCCCTCAGACATTACTGACATGTTCTAATATTATCAGATGAAAAACTAAATGATCAGACATGCTGTCTCATCTGCTGCTTTTCTAAACTTGCTAAAAGTAACAAAACCATTTGAAAGCCATTATTTGTGGATTCTCTGAAAGTTTCCATAGAGTGTGTGACAACTTATTTTTTCTTTGATCCTATTGTCTAATCTCACAGCTGAAACAAGCATCCTTAATAATCTGTACACAGGAAGCGTACCGATGCTGTAGTAAAACAAAAGGTATAATAATGTCTTATTAATAAAACCTTGTTGCAGCACTGAAGCAGAAAAATGAGATTTTGCAGTAAATATGCTAAGTATTTATTGTTTTAGAGCCCTTTTATTGGCAGAATCTGATATTAATTTAGTTCTTACAAAAAATGGGTCCCAACGTGGTTTGTGTGGCGTTGCCATAGTGTGACGTCATAGGCAGAGATCCCCTGTCCTCTTTTATGGAAATGGAAATATGGTCACCCTATATTAAACAAACTGTCCACCCGGGCTTTTGCGCTGCACAGAGACGCTTCGCTGCCTATGACTGAAGGTCAGTTGAGAGTCAGTCTCATGCAGACTGACCAATGAAGAGAGGGCCTCAAGTTAAGACTCTCTCCTCATTGGTCAGGCCACACAAGGTGGGCCAAAGGTTACCCTGAGCGGGTTACGTGATGTCAGGCATTCAAGTATTGAGTATATTTACTGCATATTACAGTAAAATATTCTGTATGTGACCATGTTATGGTCATCCTTGGGTCATGATGATGGGGCCCTTGAATATTGTTGCCCAGGGTACAACAAAGTCTTAATCTGGCCCTGCCCCATCCTAACCTTAACCAGCTTGCGCATGCAAAGCTCTGATCATTGACATCTGCGTCTTGCGCACGGCCACAGTAACATTATCAAACTAGGTGTTGCCATCTCGAAAACGAATTTAACACGCAATCGTATATGTCGGCTCATTTCCTTTTATGTTTTCTGTCTTTTATTTGTGCCTGATGCGTGGAGCGGAGCGCATCACCTGTTTTGTACTCCAGTGACGCATCTTACTGGTGCAGCCGGCGCGCAGCACGCACTTCACTGTTTTTGCGGTCGGTAGAACTTTTAGAACTGCAGTTCAAAGGTAACTCATAAGGTGAATATATATGAAGCCATGTAGCAGTTTTTCTTTAGGATTGAGAGGAGATGCAGGAAGATAATAAACAGAGACAGGACAAATTCGTTTTTGTAGCTGTCTCTTTGTTTTGTTTTTTCGGGCCAGTGTTAACTTGCGGTACACTGTTGATCACCTGCTGCTGATGAGAGGATTTCTCCTGTCAGTGTAGAAGGAACAGGTGAGCTGCAGCCAATAAACTTTTGTTAGAAACACTTTCTATGCTCAGACTGTGGTGACCTATTATTTATTCATTCATTTTATTTATTTATTTATTTATTTATTTATTTCGCACATGGCTGTGCACATCTCAATTAAACAATGCAATACAAGAGATGGATGGTACAACACGACCATGACTGAAAAGGAGCAGGAAGAAGAAAAATCTTATACCTGCTTAAACATATATAAAAAAACATACACATCGGTGGTCTGTCAGTCAATAACCCTACAAACAAACAAAATCAATATCAAACTAAAATTATATATTTCACCTATTTACAATCTCCAAAATGTCCATTATTCAACAAGTCCATACATTTGAAATATTCTATTTGTATAAAACCTTCTGTTACGTCCCTCGGCTCTCTAGGAGTGATAGGGAAGAGGGAGTGATGATGTTGTGTGTGGGATTAATAATAACAGAGTAGTTGTGTCTCTAAAACAAAGGATTTTATTTAACAACACAAATTATGGACAACAAGTATCAGCTCACTAAGTACCCAAAACCAAAATATCTAAATATAAAAGGAAATGACTAACTGAAAGCGTCAGGCCAAAAGGGGCTGGGGGGAGGGAAGCTAACAAACTGACATACTCTTAAGCCGGGCGTACACTGTGCGACTTTTTCACTCGCAGCGTTCAGCTTCAGCTCAAACTGTACGACTTCCTCGCAGAGCAGATCTCATGAGTCGTGTGCTCTCACTGTACGACCCAGTTCTCGCATGCGACCTGACTGCTCACACTGTACGTCTGGTAGCAACACGTCGGCCCTAAAAATGTGCTAAAAA